>NC_055963.1:15038714-15078714 GCF_018492685.1 Alosa sapidissima
ACGGCTGCTTCCTTCCTTTCTCCCCCGCTGCTCCCAGGAGGTGGAGTTCCTTGGGACGCACATTTAAGAAAAACATGGCATGACGGTGGAGAAGCTCCATTTCACGCTCTCACAGGCCACAGCGTCTTAGCATGTATGCTTCACACACTCACACTCACACACTCACTCACACACACACACACACACACACACACACACACACACACACAGCGTCTTAGCATGTCCACTCCACTCAGTGCCCTCCCGACAACAGCTCTGAGAATAGCTCGGAGGCCAGATCAATAGACGGAAGGCCGGCCTCGGGCCTCTCTCTCTCTCTTGGGCTCCACTCTCTCCGCCACTTTCGCTCCATTTTGCTTTCTCTCTCGCTCTCTGTTTCTCTTGCTCTCCCTCTCTCTCTCTCTCTCTCTCCCCCAGTGGGATGAGTGGAGCATCGGGTGCCTAATCTATGGGCTAATGGGAGGGGCGAGGATTTGACCGCACCTCGATGTCAAAACTCTACTCGACTGCACTCAAACTATACTCCACTGCTGCTCAGCATTCCTCGCTGGTTGTCATCGCTGTGGCCGTTTGTGAGTTTTAATTTCCTGTCCGGCAGCGTCCAGCCTCAGCACGTGTCAACGCTGTCGGTCACCAAACCCAAACACAGAATGCAGAGGCCAGACATAACACACTGGGCTGATGGGGTTTCCCTGATAAGAGCGGGTGTGTGTGTGTGTGTTTGTGTGTGTGTCTATGTGTGTGTGTATGTGTGTGTGTCCATCACTCACCAGGAGACGGCGATGGTCTCGTTGCCACGGGTGATGACGCAGTGCTTCTCCTCCGGGTTGATCATGGCCGGGTGAACCACCAGAGTCACGCTGGTGTTGACGATGGGACGACCTCTGGACATAGATGGCACAGTGATCAGAGGTATGAACGCAACATTCAGAATGTAGGAAATGGGATCATCTGTTGATGTAGTGGATGTTGTGTTGCATGATGACCATCAGAGGAAAGGTGTGGACTGCAGTGATGTAGCTTGGACATACCTGTACACTACTGCTTTGTCAGCTCCAAATGCTCCCACAATGAGATCTGTTAGGAAGATACAAGATCCATTTCCTTCATTCAGTTCATCCGATCAGTTACAATGGCCCTACTATGGGGGAGACAAATGAACCTACTATGGGGGAGATCATATTCACACTGGCCCCAAATGTCTCAGCTCACCTGGGTAGCCGTTCATATCTAGGTCTTTGTTGCCACGGAGTGTGAAGCCAAAGCTGGCAGGTAGCGCAGACGCCCACTGGCCCGAGATGACCTGAGAGGGTTTCTCATGGAGCCCGCCACTGTGTCCATTATAGATGTGGACTACTCCCTGTTGGTCCTCCCCTCCAAAGGGACAGCCAATGGCAACATCTGAAACACAGGAAGTACAGAAAGACAATTACAACAATTATGAATGGGGAAGATGTGGATGGAACAGTAGATGAAATCCTAGGAAGGCATAAGAGGGGAAGAGTTGAGAAAAGAAAAGTGAACATGACATGAGAAGAGAAGAGTTAAGAGAAGAGTAGAGAAGAGGACATGACATGAGAAGAGAAGAGAAGAGAAGAGAAGAGGAGTTGATTTTCGAAGCCCGTCTCTCCTCACCGTTGAAGCCGTCCTGGTTTAGGTCGCCGAGTGGGGCGATGGAGCTGCCGAAGCGGGCATAGAGCTCCGTGCCGGTCAGGTGGGGCTGCTGGGGCTGCAGGTCGAGCAGGCCTCTCTGCAGGTACACGTACACGCGGCCCCTCTCCTCCAGACGGCCGTCCGTGTCCCACATCATGAACATGGGCGCCCCCACCAGCAGGTCCATACGCCTGAACACAGGCCAGTGGGAGTCACACACAACACACAACAAACGCAAACTCCACTAAACATACTGTATAACTGTATTTATGTACTTTACTTTTTAAAACAACTTTTTTAACTATTGCCCTTTTACGCTTTTATTTACTATTATTCTTTGGTTTTGTTTATGGAAAGCACATTGAATTTCCCCTGTGTATAATCTTGCCTTGCCTTGTCTTAAATACCGAGAGGCCTAAAGGCTCTTTGACTGGTGACTAGTGGTGTTCAGTGGTTACTCACCCATCATTGTTGATGTCAGTGGTAGCCACAGAATATCCATAATACGATCCCATCTGCATAAATAATTAACACATGTAAACACAGCAGAACTACTATTAATATAAATAACATTCCGTAATGTCATGGATTACAGTCATGTAAACAAACAGTGTATTGTACTCTTTTATTGACTCTGGCTGGGTCAGACAAAACCTCTTGTCTTTTGTTATGGCAATGTCACAATGCACTGTTTCTCCAGCTAGACAATTGCTTTTTACAGTTGTTTTTTTTTGTGGGAACCCAAAAGCTAAGAGCCCACCAATATTCCCAGACTCTTTCGGTAGACAAATAAAGAGGGTTTCATTATATTTACTCAGCTGAGGCAATCAGGATACACAAAAAAGTTTTTTTTTTTTGAGAAAAGACGGAAAAAGAAAAGAATTAGTAAAAAGCCGTGGTTCTCATTTGTGAAAATTGCCCCTGCACTTTTGCTTCAATTAGTGTGCTTTACTGCTAACCACAGAGTCCTCCGTGCCAGTTTGCAGAAACTTGTAAAGGAAATGGTTTTGCTTATATCATCATCATACGCACTACGCTGTGGGCACTAGATGGTGAGATGAGGGGCTGGGTTGACCAGACACGAAACCGCACATAGCCTAAAGAAACATAACAAACGTGAAAAGAGAGTACTGAGAAAGACGAACCTGTTCTCCAGAGAAGGTCTTCACTTTAGTCAAGTCAGTCCCATTCAGGATGGAAACCTAAACGTATGAGAAACAAACGGATGAAAGATGAAAGCAAATCATTCCAGTTCACATTTTTGTACAAATGGTACTCTTAAAACATCTTTTAATGATGGTTATCATTATATTCATCAAAGTCAAGCACTTAGCACTTCATCTTCTCCACACTGCTCCACCTCCCAACAGTGAACAGAACTACATGGTCAGAAGAGGCTTCTTACCAAACCATGCGACCAATTTCCTTTTGGGATGCCAGCCACAAAATCTGAAAGGCAAAAAATCCATGGTGGGAAAATAGAAAGGATTCATCAAATGGAAAAGACATTAAGGAGTGGAAACATGGAAATGTCTGGAATCCTCAGGAACTCTGAGAATCTCTGCCATTAGCATCAAAACGTTTACTCATTTTGGCCTTGGGCTTGGTTTATACCATCACAATCCAAGTATGTAAGTATGTGGTTGCAGGGTTTACACCTTGAAATGATGTAGAGAGAGATGTGGCAGAAGATGGTGTGGTTTGTATAGTGTCTGTGTCTGAGTGTGTGTGTCTGTTTGTGTGTGTGTGTGTGTGTGTGTGTGTGTGTGTGTGTGTGTGTGTGTGTGTGTGTGTGTGTGTGTGTGTGTGCACGCCAGAGAAAGCCAATAAACAAGGCTCACCTTCTACATTATCCTCAGTAAATTCTCCCGCTGTTACTGAATAGCCTGAAAATACAAGAAAATCCAGTTAGCACTCTGCATTGGTCAACTACATACAGTACACAGTGTTGGACAGTTGCATATGATCCATATCTGATCAATGTCAGATTGAGGATTAAAAAAAGAACATATTTGTGAACAAAATAGAATTGCTCATTGAGACTCCAAAAGGTAAGCACATCGTACCCATGTAGGTGTCATCGTGATACACTGCCTGGGGCTTCTGCTTGGTCTGCATTTCTCCCTCCACAGAGGACAGGAAGTAGCCTGGATAATAAGCCTTGATGATCTGCTCCTTGACCGCTGAGATCACCTGACCTGATATAAACAAGAGGGAGGAAGGCCGGAATGTGAGGAAATTAAACTGGAATGCTTACAAACATCTTGGGCTTGAAACACAATATGTAAACAAGGTATTAAGGTGTAGTTTACCTTGCCAAAAGAAGCTGCCTGGTCCTCCCAATACAACCTTCCCATCCTAGAATGTGAAGAATTCAGATGAATACTGAGATGTCAATCTGCATCATTTTATCATTAGACTCTTCCTAAACTTCTGAGATTACAGAATCCATACCTTGGTGAAGTCAGCACTGAAGCCACCTTGACAGTACCCTTGGCCCGATTCTGCAGAAAGTTCTGTAAGAGACACAAAACAAAAACAGTTTTGAGTGTTAGGCGAACAAAAGCCAGGGAACAATTACAGTCTTTCAAATGACCCAACACATGATGAGCCTGCTTGTAATGGAACTCCGTGCCAAGTACCATAAATGTTCACTGTGTCTTATTACTGGACAGGATACAAATGAATGAATGAAGCAGATACAAATGAATGAAAGGTGAAAGGTGACAGCCTACCTGTGCGACATGGAGCATACTCCACAAACTTGGTGAAGTTATTGACAGACAGAAAACAGGTTCCTGTGGAATCAGCACGCCTGTCATCTTCCTTTGTTCTCCAGGAGTAGAGAGGAGCACAAGCCTGCAGTGGAGGGAGGGAGAGAGGGAGAGAGAGAGGGAGAGAGAGGGAGAAAGAGAGAGAGGGAGAGAGAGAGAGAAAGAGAGAGAGAGAGAGGGAAAGAAAGAAAGAAAGAAAGAAAGAAAGAAAGAGAGAGAGAGACAGGGGGAGAATGTTACTCATTCAGAGAGAGAAAATCTGCTCCTGACAGATTTCTGTCACTCAATTGCAGCATAGTTCTGCCAACGTCAATGGTTCAGTTCCAGAAGAACATGAACTAAAACAAGTGAAAACAGAGTGTGTAAGAGTGAGAGAGACACACATGGTCTTCATGGTAATGAAAACACACAGCTGAGGTGAGCAGAGCGTAAATCCTGGGAGAGGTCTTCATTACATCTGGAGCAAAGCAACCGTGACAGAGAAATCCAGGACACGTCCTCCATAATCCACCCACAACACAACACCTGGGCTTTGATGTCAAGGCCGTCCAGAGCACAGGGGCTTACCCAGAGGTTAGACCTCCAACAACCTACTCTAGCCTCTACTAATGACTCATGCCTGACACACAGCCCATAACATGCAAGTCAATTTAGGCAACACACAGCGTATACTTTTACAGGACTTGAACATTCTAGTGTTCCTAAATCTTAGTCATGTACAAGACTCAGTTGAACTAAATGAGCTCTTACACCTGTGTGAAACCGACCAAAAGAGGTGATTGTTTTCGATACTTTCTTTTTGTCTGTGCCGTCAGCCGACCTTGAATGACAGTCAACCACAGTTCACAACCTTAAATGGAATTTCATCTCTGTCTAGACAGGCTGCCTGTAATAGCGCCCACCCATTAGTGCACACGGTGTGGTCTTACCAAAATTGTGTCGCCGTGGGAACGCACGGTTGCTCCAAACCACTGGTGAGACTTGTACTCCCCCTGTCTCTCTGTGTTGTTGATGGTGATTGGGCGATTGCCTAGAACAAAAAGACAAGATTTTTGGAGAATCAATCAACTATCACAAACACACACACAGACAGTCTCAAATATCACAGCATCAGGTTCTCAACCCCATGCTCCAAAGCCTCATCAGTCCTGACCACACAGCATTGAATTCCAATTCGGAGCAGAATGATCAATACATCTGCTAATCTGGTTAGTCAAAGATCCATAAAAGGAAAACATTTCTGGAGGGTTCAAATGTCAAATCGTGACCTTCGCTAAACTGACTGCACCACCCTCTTTCGTGACCTCTTGCGATGCCCGTCGTGACCTCAGTGTTTGTCCAGCCAGCTGACAGGATGCTCAGATTCGTGTCATTTGAGAGGCATGAGAAAAAGACAGATGGCTATCGGTTTGTTCCGTTTTGACATCTGTGATGCCAGACCAAAACTGACGATGTTTTTCATACCGCTCTGAAACAACACCACCACAGCTCAGCATCGGCATTTCAAGGAATGCCAGTCCGACTGGAGTCTGGAGCGTCCGAATCCCATGCCCCGCTTCAGACGTCTGGAGCCCGGAATGTCAACTTCGCTTAGATCCCCCTCCTGCACATCCCTGTGTGCTGACGTGGACACTCTCTCCATCTCCACATCTGTTACCTCGACCTGAATCTGAAACACGGGCCTGAGAGATTCCAGGCGGCGGTTCATCACTGCGAGATCTCGGGTTGCGCCACAATTGCGGGCATGATGCAACCGAGGGCCTGTGGTGGTGTGGCGGAGGGCTCTGGGGTCTGGGGGTAGGGAGGGGGATCAGGGGGCAGTCCGCAGGCTCCCTGCCCAGCAAGAGCAGTGCCGCTGTGGGGAGGGAGAATCCAGTCGGTGCCGGAGAGGGAAAAAAAAGACAGCAGAGGGGAGACCTGTCCAAGGAAAACACACCACTGGCAACGGCCAACCGTCCATCAGCTCTACAGCTAGCATATACACACACTCTCACTCTCGCCCTCTCTCTCTCTCTTACACACACACACACACACACACACACACAGTCTATCAGCGTTACAGCTAGCATACACACACACACACACACACACACCCTTCCTTTCTGTTTATCAGTCTCACTCACAGATAAACACACCCTTACTTATTGTTTCTCTTTCTTTCTCCTCTTTCTTTCTTTTGTCTTTCTTTTGTTTTCTCTGCCGTGCGCATGACTTCGATCTGTGTGTTCTGCATCCCCTCCTCTCTTGCTTATTTTCTTCTACTCATCCTTAATCCCTTGTTCATACACATTCACGCCACCTCTCTGTCTCCCTCGTTCATACACATTCACACCACCTCTCTGTCTCCCTCGTTCATACACATTCACACCACCTCTTTCTGTATCCCTCGTTCATACACATTCACACCACCTCTTTCTGTATCCCTCGTTCATACACATTCACACCACCTCTCTCTGTATCCCTCGTTCATACACATACACACCGCCTCTCTATGCCCAGTGTCCCATGCAACAGTTTATATTCCAGCTCATCATTCTCTTTCGCTCACACAGAGTAATGTCATCTCTTAGTTGCTTGCTGTCCATCACTTTTCCTGACTAACACTCTGTCTGCAAGTCTGTCTCTCCAAACCCTTCTCTTTGATCCTGTAGTGGGGATTAGCATCCTCTAATAACATTATGGAAGAAGTGCTTCTCCATGGCCGCCTCCTGGCTTTCCCCCTCAATTTCTGCCTCCCTCTCTCTCTTTTTCTCCTACTCTCTCTTTTCCCCCCCTGTCCCTTTCTCTTTCTCTCTCTCACTTTTCCTCTCTCTCTTTTTCTCCTTCTCTCTCTTTTCCCCTCTCCCTTTCTCCTTCTCTCCCTGTGTGCCAAAGAAAAGAAAGCCCGCGTGTCTTGTGGGCAAACAGCAGTCTGGCTCCAGCATGGATGTGCTTGACATGCAGAGAGAGTCGGAGACGTTTGGATTATTATTTCCATGCGGACCTGGCCGTTGCTCCATCCACCCCGGGGTTAGACGAGAACTGGTCAGAGATGAGGGGAGCTTTGGGTTGGAGGTGGGGGTAGGGTGGGGATTTTGGCACATAGATCCTCCATCTAAACACACTGCGAGTGGAAATAAATTGAAGTGTCTGTGATAAGGCTGTTATTCAGTGTGCCGTGCATTCAAACAGCAGAATGGCCGCTGGGAACGCCAAAGGAAATGGTCGTGGGGAGTGCTATTTTTATGACTTTTTTTTATCTAGCCCTTTTTGGGGGGGGGGCTTTTTATCATTTTTTTCCATGAAGACAGGCATGCATTCAAGAACAACAATAAAGCATTGGCCTTTGTTCAGCTTATCGGTCAATTGTGGTGCACTAGTCCCTAAGTGGGCAGACATGTCAGTGTCGGAGTTTGCTGGACGAATGACAGGATGGGGCAGACTGGCATCGCCGCTGGCGTTCCACCCGGGACGTATGCCACCATGTGGCGCCACCGCATATCATTTTAATTGAGACTGCGTGACACTGGTGGTTATGAAAAGCGCTATTGGGGCCGGCCGGCCAGTTGGCGTCACAGCCAGGAGTTGTTCTCGGGACAGTGGCTGCAGTCATGCGGCCTGCCTGACTGTTCGCGCGAGTGCTCTGCTGAAAGACATAAGATAATAAAACACAAGAAAAGAAAATACACTAATCGCCTTCTCCCCACTCTACACACACACACACACACACACACACACACTGGGCCAAAGGACAGGACTGGGCCTCTTTCTCTAAATCCACTTCTCAGGGGAGTTGGGAGAGCATGGGGTCTGGAGAGGGGGCATAGGGTCTGGAGCGTGTGTCTCCGTCTGCTTTGAACCTCAGCAGAAATAGAGCCATTAGTTGGGGTGGGGTGAGGGGTGAGGGCAGGGGGGTCTTGATGGGTGTTGTGTGCACACTGGGGCAGGGCTGGAGAGGAGGGCCAAGACAAATGTCCAAATTCAGTCATCACATCAGACGGCCCCAGGGACGCACTGGCCGTGGAGGAAGGGGGGGGGAGGAGGTCAGATGGGAGAGACAAGGAGAGTCGGCTTTCTTTCTTTTCCTTTTTCCTCCCTCCCTCTCTCGCTCCCTCCCTCCTTCCCTCTATCTTTCTTCCGTCTTATTCTCTTTCCATCTCTATTCCCCATCAGTCTTTTTGCACTCTTTGTTTACGCAGCTCTTCCTCCATTCGTCTTTTTATCCATTTAAAGACTTTTCCTCTCTCTCTCTCTCTCTCTCTCTATCCATTTAATGTGGATCTCTCCCGGCTGTTATCTAAAGTGAGGGGGAAATGGCTAGATTGGCTTGGGATGTAGCAAGGAGGCTCCTCTCTCTGACCGTTTTGACCCAATTTGTGGAAGCACTGATGTGGGTCACGGGCAGTCGTGGCAGACCCCACAAGCAGCAGTGTGTATGTGTGTGTGTGTGTGTGTGTGTGTGTGTGTGTGTGTGTGTGTGTGTGTGTGTGTGTGTGTGTGTGTGTGTGTGTGTGTGTGTGTGCATGTGTGTGTGTGAGGCAACTTAAATACATGTGGCACTGTATGTGCAAGTGTCAATATTTGAGTGAGTGTGTGCTTGTCCCTTTCAAACATCTTAACCATTTTGTAGTATGAACAATTTGGTACGGTAGTGATATCTGGGAAAACCAGGGAAGAAAAAATAAACAAAAAACAGTTATGGTCCTTGAACATTCTTCAACAGATGAGATTTCTATAGGCCTACAGTAGTTACTGACATTTCAACATTAACCTTTGAGAACTACTGTGACACAACACTAGGTCAACTGTCATTTAGTGTTAGTCTAATGAAGTTACACTTTCCATTTGGGGTATTGGGTATCAAATTAAAAGCAAAGCTGCTGCTGAACCGAATTAAGCCAGACTTCTTATCGACTGACGTTTTACACACAGAGGGTGGCGACCTGAATAAGAGCTTTCATTGGGAATGAGAATGAATGAATTAATGTATGAAAAGAAGGAGAGGAGGGAGTCAGTCTGCACTGGACTGAAGCACTAAGAGGGTGATGGCATGGCCAATGGATTCTGTGACATATATGTGGTCAGTATCAGGAAGCACCACTGGTAAATCAAAAGAGAATATTCTTTGCCGTTTGTCCCGCTAAGTCTGGCATCTGATTCTTTTATGTTTGCTGTGTGGCAATATGAGGACCTAGTGCTGGTTTGGTTGTCTGAACTGCAGTGTCAGCATAGTTGGTGATTAGCAAGAGTGAGAGGAGGCCACAGACGTCTAATTCTAACTTGATGGCCTTGAGTGTTCGCCTCATAAACAGGGTTTAGTGGCTAATGAGTCCATGCGCTGGAAGACGATTTATAGTTTTCAGTTATAGTTTCAACAACTGGCCCCTCAGGACAGACTTCCTACTGCCAGTAAACCCCACTTTTAAGGCAGCATCCATAAACCCTCTGCAAACGCTCAATTGCCTCCTGTTTAGAAAGAAACTCAAGTGTCCCCTCCAGACTTCCCCCTCTGAGCAGTCATGAGGGTCATTTAATTTGGAGGCACTGACAGACCGTGAAGGAGCCGCCGGAGCAAAACGCCCTGACCAGGAACCGCTAGCTCTTCTTCCCCACTGCCCAACACTCTTGAAGAGTGGCCACTTAAAACAGGAACGGCCCTTTCATTTCCACTTCAAGATCTCCTCTTCCATCAGACGTCACACCGCGGCGCTCGGGACACTAAAAGGTAAGGAGAGGTCACCTAAGGGTGACCTGAGGGCACCACGACACGAGAGGAAGCCCAAGGTGGAGTCGCTTAAGGAAAGGAATGAGTGTCCATCAACAAAGGAACTGTTTGGTTGTAGGAGGCAGAGGAAGTGGGGTGCACCGTCTAATCCTTCAAGTCAGCCATTTAATGCCCAGGGTATTGCTTCACCATGGGATTGTTTGGAGAACAATGCCTTACATCCATTAGTGGTTCACGAATGTTGACTGTGTGGGGGCTGGTTCTTCTGATATTGTTAAACTACTGCTGCTTATGCATAGCAGTGGTGAGACCAACATGAGTACTTGAGGCATGGTTTGTGTGAACGGATATGACAAAATCACCCAAAAATTCCAACAGACAAATCCCAAACTCCTAGGCAATCCAGTGGCCAATCCTTACCTTCATCATTTTACCAACTGTTTATTAGTGTTGGTAAGATTACACAGGAAAAGCCAGGAAGCATCGACAGAAAAAGAACAAAGAGAGTTGGAAGGCCTAGGGCAGAAGTGCAGTATGGAGGATCGCCCCTACACACACACACAATGAGAATGGAGCTGTGGCAAAATGCATACAATGGGGAAGAGAGGGGAATAAAAAACAAACAAACAAACATACATACAAACAAACAAACAAACAAACGAACAAACAACAAATACAAGGCTTACCTTCATGATCAAACTCTATGCTGTGGCAGTCTGACTGGCCGGTGCTCCAGGGGCAATGGAAGACTGAGCCGCCCTGATCGATGTCCACCTGGCTGGTGTTGGCCTTTGGTGCACCCACCACTATACTGACACTGCAGAGAGGAGAAACACACACACACACACACACACACACACACACACGAAACAAAGGCATCATTTACACACATTCCAAATGCCCTCCAGCATTACAGCATAAGTGTGTCATAGTGCACTGAAACTGAAACAGAGACACTGATGGTTCTGAGAAGAACAGTGTTGAACAAACTCACACAGGATGTTACATCATAGAACTTCTTAGAGTTCCTTCTCACATTTAAAAATGATAACAGCTGATAAACACTAAGTGTGAAGAGCGCTTAGTCAAACTAATAAGCAGTCTCACTGGAAAAGTACCACGCAATCAGAGATTCAACTTATGACCTTATGAACTGGCATTTCAACTATGAGGTTCTAGAAATGGAACATAAGTTATTAGCATGCTTGACTGTGACAAATTGGGTAAGACTCTTAAGGCAAAATAAGAGGGTTTCAGATGGTAATGTTCTGTTCGGGTTACGCAACACTTGGTGGCCATGTGTACTTGTTAGTTACCCTGCTGGTGAACACGTGATGTGCCCTCACAATACATACACACATGCACACACACATACACCATACACAGACACACACACACACACACACACACACACACACACACACACACACACACAAGCGCCCTGCGGGACAAAGTCAATGGGAAAACAAGAGAGCAGACCAACTAAGTGGAGGCACTGCTGTTCCCACAGCTGTGAGGGCAAGTCCCAGAGGAGTCCTCCTATACATACACATATGTGCACAAACACCCACACCCACCCACGCACACACACACACACACACACACACATTTATGCTATCTAAATAATTCTCTGCTCTTTACCATAAGTGTGAGAGCAGCATGGACACCCATGAGCATATGTGAACATCTACACAGGCTGGTACTTCTGAGAGGCCTTAGGTTAGAGACACAGCTCTAACCCCCCACCTCTGATCCCCACCAAACTCATTTCTCTCTCTCTCTCTCTCCTCTCTCTCTGTCTCTCTCTCTTTCTCTGTCTGTCTTTCTCTCTACCTCTCTCTCTCTCTCTCTCTCTCTCTCTCTCTCTCTCTCTCTCTCTCTCTCTCTCTCTCTCTGTGTCTGCGTCTATCTCTCTCTCAGCCTCTCTCTGTCTCTCTCTCCTTCTCTGTCTGTCTTTCTCTCTCTCTCTCTCTGTGTCTGCGTCTATCTCTCTGTCTCTCTCTCTCTCTCTCTCTCTGCACTTCTAATCTGAGTCTAATTTTCCGAGAGACGGCACGGATGGGTACCGCGCAGCCATGACCTCACTGTCTGTAAAATTACTATCATTTCTTTCCTGTCATTAAAGCACAGGCAGGGAGAGGGGGAGACATCAAGAGAAAAACAGAGTGTGTGTGTGTGTGTGTGTGTGTGTGTGTGTGTGTGTGTGTGTGTGTGTGTGTGCAAGGGCAGAGAGGGCATGTGTGGAGAGTGGCGTGTGCCTGTGTGTGTGTGTGTGTGTGTGGGGGGGGGGGGGGGGGTGTTTGTCACAGGAAAAGCACACCCTCTTCCTGCTCAGCTCAGGGTCAGCTGCTGTGTTTAAATCATGCCAGCTATATGTGCCACCCTGCACCCGGTCCACAGGCAGACCAATCTCGTCACTGACCCATGCCAGCTATATGTGCCACCCTGCACCCGGTCCACAGGCATACCAATCTCGTCACTGACCCATGCCAGCTATATGTGCCACCCTGCACCCTGTCCACAGGCAGACCAATCTCGCCACTGACCCATGCCAGCTATATGTGCCATCCTGCACCCTGTCCCCAGGCGGACCAATCTTGCCACTGACTCATGTCAGCTTCCTGTTGACTAAACAGAGCACTTAATGAAGAGAGAAAATTACTTTTTTAAATGAAGTACCTTAACATCTACTGCTCACACATGCCTGCTGTCACATAAGTAGAGACGTTGAGTTCTAGCTCTTCAACTCCGTGAAATATGTATGGAAATACAAGAGCAAACTTTGGAAAAGTCTTAATAATAGGCACAGAGACACACAAAATGTCACACAGCAGTAGTCCATTGCAAACTGGGTACGGATTTCATTTCTTTCCAAATATGGTGACAGAGCAAGAGCACCTGTGCTCCGGTCAGCAGGAGTCTGTGTCTGAGTGCAGCACAAAAACACAGGTACAACGGGCACAGCGGGACAGTTTGAAGCTGAGCCGTTTGGACGAGCCCGCTGGACATCAAAGGGATGATTCGTAGGGCTCCCAAAGGAGTAGAGAGAGAGAGAGAGAGAGAGGGAGAGAGGGGTAGAGAGAGAGAGAGAGAGGGAGAGAACTTCAAGACAGACAGGAAGTGAGACAGAGATGAAGGGATAAAAGGCAAAGAGGGGAAAGAGGAGGGGGGAGGCAGGGCATGAGGCATTAGGGGTTTAAGAGGTGTCCTGGGGGTCACCAAGTTCCATCCTCTCTCTCCAGGGGGACAGGTTCCTTCAGTGTCTACACATGCAAAATGTGTGTGTGTGTGTGTGTGTGTGTGTGTGTGTGTGTGTGTGTGCGTGCGTGCGTGCGTGCGTGCGTGCGTGCGTGCGTGAGTGTGTGCATGTATGTCTGGTGTGTGTGTGTGTGTGAGAGTGTCTGTTTATCTGTGTGCATGTGTGTAAACACAGCAAAGGCTATGAAAGAGGAGAAGAGAAACGTGTTAAAGACAGACAAAGAAAAACAGAAGAGAGAGAGAGAGAGAGAGAGAGAGAGAAAGAGAGAGGGAGAGAGAGATGGGGGAAGAGGGCAGGCACATTGTGTGTTGTCTTAGAGGGGGAAAGCAAAACAAGGCACTCTTCCGGCCTAGAGGAACTCTCCCACTCTCCGCATGTGTGTAGACTCAGGGCCAATCCCAGAGGTGCCCCTCCACTCCAGCAACCCAGTAATGCAGAACGCAGAGCGACACCCCCGCCACACATTCCCACAATGCACCTCTTCGTGGCCCTCCAAACGCTGTGCAGGGGTGATATGGGGGGTGGGGAGTCATGTGACTTCCTCACAGTTCCTCGCAAGTTCAACTCAATTCCTCTTATTTGTCCAACAGTTTTACATTCTACAGAAGTCTGGGCTTGTATTTTTTCTTTTCATTTTTCTAAAACTTAACACCATACTCGATCTCACACACTCAAGCCCCAAGCTGTGAAATTTGGTTTGCATGAACCACAGCCTCTTCTCAGTGTGAAAAAAATATGCAACGTCAGCGCTGCCGTTCGTGCTGGACGGAGAGGCAGCTCGCTTCTTAAGCACTTAACCTGGCGCTGGGAACGCGTCAGGCAGCTGTGGACCTGCCAGAGCCAAACTCCGCACACGTCCAACCTACCCCTGCACAGACACTCTCTCACACACACACACACACACACACACACACACACACACACGGCTGTATGTAAGCAAGGGTACTCCTACCTTAGTGTGTTTTCCTACTTATGAAAGCAAGAAGTTAGAGCTAGCAGAAGTCATCAAATAAAAAATTGATCTAAGCATCCATTACCAAACCTACTGGTGAGTGAAGAATCTTTATGCGCAGAGTAGTTAAAAACAAGACTATATTATAGCATTTATGATATTCACTGTTTTTGGTTAAACTTGGACCAGGGTGTGGGGGCTGGGGGCTCCCATGTTGAGCTTCATCCAAAGGAAAACATGAACAAGAACACAGGAAAACAACAACACAAAGAGAACTGCTTTCATCAGCATAATGAGTCCTGTGTAGAGGCTCCTGCCTTGCCTTGCGCATACACTCAGCCCTCACACCTTGATAGTGATCTGCAGGAATTGTAAATACGGAACAATTAGCATGTAATGGCTCCTTATCTAAGCAGGGATCAGTCTAGTCTTAACTGCCTCCTCTGCCCACTAAGAGACTAACTGCTAGCATTAGCATTAGATAAGGGTCTGATTGTTGTTGGCCCAAATGCTCAGCTTGGCAGCAGCTTTGAATGGGGTGGGTGGATTTTTCCTCTGTTGTCCAACAGGAAAGACAGCGGGAGATTTCCCATGCAGGCTGGCTTTAGGCTTTTTAGGGTAATATATGGTGACAACTAGCATAGGTGGGTGACTCACGAGGAAGTTGTGCATCACCCGTTGGGGTATTATCTCTGCTGATAAACAATGTGGTACAATCATCACTCATAAGACAGCTGTAAACCAAGATTTGAGTACAGTGGTACAGCTAAAAACTCCTGTTAATGAACCCTTAGTTAGTGCTGTTAATGAACCCTTAGTTAGTGCTCCTTGGTCTCTTTGTCACTCATTGAGTTTGTTTACTGCTCTACAATGAGGCAAACCATGTTCCCCCGATTTTGGGGTCACAGCTGACTTCCTCTCTCTGTCAGCTGGGTTGGAGGTAACTGGCTCCATCCATTTCATCCCTCTCACTGGATGCACGCCTCTGTAAACATAAAGTGTTTTTGGCTGTTGTCTGAAGGGCGAGGTCTAGGACAGAGCAAAGACACTGTGGTGGTCCTGGAGATGAATGGGGTCACCTGACCTCAAAGTCACAGCGCGTTATGCTCCGCTGATTACAGAGCCTGCCGCAGCAAGGACGAGCTGCACTTCTCCTGATGAAATACTGTCCCTGTCTGGTCCAAATCAAATATATCTAAACACATTTGGCAGCCGGACACTCTGTGGCAATGCAAGGAGAGGCGTCTGTGTGTGAATCGCCTTGGAGGGGGGGGGGGGGGGGGGGGATTGAGCAATTCTCCCGGAGGGATTTAGTGGTGGAAAACCCTTTAACAGTGGCTTCCCAAGAAAATGACCACTGCCGTTTCCCTGAAGAGCGTGCCAAACACCCACCACTAACAGCCTCCTGACCAATGTCAACATTGGGGCATTGATTAAGCTAATTAATTTAGCCTGCGCTAACTGCTTACCGAGCAGCTAAGTGGTAGGGTGAGCCTGGGCTCAGTGAAAAAAACTCCCTCGTTTGAGGGCAAGCTAATGAAGGGGAAATTACGTCAATAAAAGGGACTCAGTGGGCCACATTGCTGTTTATTTGCATGGAAAACTGCTGATGTGAGACTGTCTGAACCAGCCCATCAGTGTGGAGTGTGGGACAGAGGTTAGTGCAGGAGGCAATGAAATGCCAAATGCCTTTGTTCACCCCCGTGACACACACACACAGACACACAGACACACACACCACCCCTGCCCAGACACATTCCTTCAGTTGTTCCGCACTTAATTGTCTTCCTCCCAGCTGCGAAGCTTATGTCACTCGAGCACTATTATAATTGCTAAAAGCCACAGTGGTTTACCTCTAAATGGCAAGAAAAATTTAACAATCACATTTTCATCACGACGCGCAAGCAGGCGACTGCTGCGTTCATCTGCAGTAGGCCTAGTTAAAAAAAAAAAAAAAAAGGCCACCAACAGCAGCCAAGAGATGCTGTCATTTGAAGGGCATGGAGAGTCTTTGGGGGCTGGTGGGAATGGCTTAGCTATGAAGATTGAACACTCCGATTGACCTCATAGAAACACAATTACCTCACGATCCTCTCACTCAGGCTCAGCGTCCCTGAACAACACCGTCTGTCAACACCCGGCCAGTAGAACGGGCGATTCTCGAGCCAACGGCATTTCATTACGCCGGGACTTCGGCTCTCGTCATTCGTCGCTTGTGATTAACTCACAATGGCCACAAGCTCCGGTCCAATGGAAAAGAGTGAGGCACTTAAAGTTTATTTAAAATGAGTTACTGTAGGTCATGTCTGAAGCCCGATCTGCTTACGCTCACTTGCACTGTCACTCCTTCAGCGTTCATGCCAGAAAAATCACACACTAAATCATATAGACCCTAATTCAGTTTACCCACACATAATTACAATGGCTATACATAGACAGAACACTCACACTTCCGCAGTGTGTGTGACAGAAATTGAATTAGTCTAGATGTGCACCCTGTGACTCCAACTGAACCTGCAATAAGCTTGACCTCCGTTCATCTAGAGCTGATCTGGGAGGCATCCAAAAGTAGGAACGGTCTCTTCCTCAACGGTCAGGTTAGCCTGAAAAGAGCGCATGGCCCTTGGCATTGGCTCAAGGTCGGGGTGTGTATATTTGTGTGTGTGTGTGTGTGTGTGGGTCTGTGTGCCTGTAAATATCAGCCGACAGGTCATACTTTCTCTACAGTTGGTGCTGTGCCATCTTCCATCAAGTACACCATGGCTCATTGCTATTGCTGTAGTCCTGAGTGTTTATCTTCCCCTTATTAAGGAACAGTATGACCTGGCCCAGGATGGCTATCAACATCACCCAAAATGAAAAATCCTAGAGTTCCTAGGTGGGCTGTCCAGTTGTTTAAAAAGCAGACCTCAGGAGTAAAACAATCTGATTGGCATGTACCTAAATCCCCAGCAAGGTTACATCGATTGGCTCAGCCAGAACTCCAGTAGTGTCTGATTCTGGGGCTGAGAATGCTATCTAACGTAGCATGCCTCATCCACAGGTGCGCCCTGTCCGAGGCCTGCTTCTGCACGTGCTCAGTACTGCTGTGTGTTCCAGGCAGCTCATGACTCTCCAGGGGAGCCAGCCGGTGATGAGTGAAGCAGGGGCCTCTGGGATGGCTGCTGGAGCACTGCACGCCACTCTAGAGCTCATGAGGGAAACAGCTGAGCAAGGGGCCAGTCTCTCTCAAAACACACCGCAGGGGGGGTCCGCTTCTGTCAAACCACAAAATGCCTTCGCAAGGGATGTTAAGTTTGAAAGGATGATTGACGTTAAAAATGAATTCATTTATCCTGAAGAGACAGTAACCTTAACCTCATCAAAAAGACAGAGATAGATAGACAGAGAGAGAGAGAGAGAGAGAGAGAGAGCAAAGGACAAACAACATAGTGAAATTAGCTGTCAAAATCTGTTTCTACTAATGCAGTCAGCTACTTAATACAAGAAGAAACCTATACGGTCAGGGTGTGCTGTTTTTCTTTAACCACTTCTTTCTAAACAAAAAAAGTGTGTGGCTACGATAAACACCACAGCCCAACCCCCTTCCGTGTGCACGCATACACACAGTTGCCGGATTTTAATGTCACCACAGAAACATTTCCTCTCAGAGGATAAGTCTTCAAGAGCAGGAGGCCTACAAATCAGCCTTACTGCACCAGGTGCAGAGAGGTTAGCCAGGGCCCCAGAGATTTGTTGTGCGCCCTCGTCTGAGAGAAAGACTGCAGTGTAATGCAGGGGCAGGCAAATTACTGCATCTCTGCTCCAGAAAGCCAGAGTGTCCATGTGTTTCGAATCAGACCTGTACTCCTTCAAGAGGAAGCTAAACACTGCAACCATACATGGGCCAAATGACAGCAACATAAAACAAGAATGCTCATTCAGGACTGAGGCGATGGTGCACATGTTTAAAATTAAGACATTTATAATTCACCAGCATAATTCACCCTGTTGACCTATCTATATGAGTCTGAAGTAGAGTAAGACAGACTTCAGGGAAATTATGGTAGAAAATTATGGTCTTAGAAATGGAGGAAAAGTTGAGCTCTCTACAAAACCGCCAACCATGTCATTTTCCTTCAGCAAGGCCTTCACAAGTGGCAAGACAACAATTTGAAAGCACCTAATTCCAACTATATAAACATGGGATGTGGTTTCCAACCTTTCAATTGCCCTTTGCCAAATTGTAGCTCCCCTTTGCTCAGGGCAGTCGTAACTCACACCTCTACAGACCCCAAGAACATGGTCCACAAAGTGTTGAGTGCTATGGGCCATTCACACCTACAAAACAACAGGCTTGGAGAGGTGCCATGGAATTTACACCCACAGAGTGACAGCTTGGTTCCGATGTGCATTTTTTGGGGGGGGCAATTATCTTAGCCATTAGAATTAATGGCAATGTCTGCCCAATCGCAGCCCTTCTTTGTCTTTCAAATCCTACCAGCAGGATACTAACCATCCAAATTATCATATAATGAGGCTAGACTATTACTGTTACCATTAGCCTGTCCTGTCACCACTTTGTCTGACCCAGACAGGCAAAAACTCACCAGGCGTTACAGAGATTAAAATCTACCTGAGGAAGGACCCTAGACAATGAGCCACTACACTCCTGGGTGATGGCCTAGAGGCAACATCGTGGAGCCCAGAGAAGGACTGCCTGGTGTGTTAAGCCAATTCTAAAATGTTCACACACACACACACACACACACACACACACACGTCTCCCATTATTAAAACAGACAGTAAATCCAGACAGGCCTTAACTGTTACAGGCAGACAACAGCATGGCCTCAGTGACCAGACCACTTGCACCTATTAACCTTCTGCACCACTCGACATGCTTCTCTATCTGAGCGACTGCAGCCAGACACGGGGCAAGAGGCCCCGTAGAGTGGAGGTGGAGAAGAGTAAATAAATAAATAAATAAATAAATAAATAAATGAATAAGAAACACGGTCACATGGAAAGACTCTCCTCCCAAAACACAGCAAATCATTTCTGCTGTTGTTACAAAGAGCGCCATTGTTCACCAAGAATACGGCAGAAACATGGCTGGCTAGCCGGAGAGAACCTGGGTGAAGAATAGCTTGGCAAGCACCGCACACTTACCGAGAGAGGGAGAGGGAGAGGGAAGGAAGAAAGAAGGAAAGAAAGAAACACACCCTCAATTTCCAGATGGACCCTTGACTACAGTTTATAAACAACCTAAAAACAATAAATGCTCTCTCTGCTGAGAAGGGAAAGGAAGTTCAAATACAGACAGGGACAAAACATGGCCGCTTTTAGCACACACACAAAAAAAACCCTGAGCTCAAGGTCTGGGGTAAATATTGGTTTAGCAGTAAGCTTGAAAAAGTGGGCAAAACTGCGAGGGTGTAACTGAACGTGAGCGAGTGAGGATGACTTCATTCACGGTATGTCAGAACTCAACCATCTATGATGTCATGCAAAAGAGCGGTCTTGAGAAAACACATGCTTCATCCCTGTGCAGAGACACAGCCCATCATAAGGCTGCTGTGTCTACCCAGATCTTTTGGGCAGGGACGGCCAAACTTTCCCATCCCTCTGCTGCACAGAGCTCGCTTTGTAATCATCTGCCACACATGATTCCATTTCATTAAAAAAAGAAGAAGAGCTGTCTTCAAGAGCTGTGCCTTTTGCTCAACCGACTTCAGCAAACTGACTGATGGTAGAATGGGCATATGGACAGACCCCCTCAATGTTATCTGGAGATCAACACACATGCAGTCAACCCCCCCCCACACACACACACACGTCTGTCCAGCTATGTGACCTCTGACCTCCCGAGGCACGGCGGCTCATCCCTTTATCCTTGCCAGGAGACAGAGATGGAGAGGGAGGCTTATGGGGATAGTCATGGGGTGAATTTTCACCCCTCTATCCTTCTTTCTAACCTTCTCTCTCTCTCTTGCTCTCTCTGTTTATATCTTGTCCTCTCATCTCTGTGATAACGCTAAAGCTGCAGGCATGTGCTGTTTGTCCATGCAAGACCCCAAACAGGAAAAAAAACACCCATGTTTTCACTTCCTGCCATTTTGCATTGATGCATCTGTTTTGTATCCTGATGCTTTCTTATCCTCTCTCTTTCTCAGCTCATCTTCTGTTGCCCCTTGTCTGTCACTGATGCACTGATGAAGTCTCTCTCTCTCTCTCTCTCTCTCTCTCTCTCTCTCTCTCTCTCTCTCATTGCTCGTAAATAACTGTCGCTCTCTGTGCTACTGACAACAGCCCTCACTCAGGGTTCACAAACCCTAGCCTCAGGCGGTCTTCCACGGTGGTCCATCCAGAAGCTCTTAATTCTATTAGTGCAGGGCTGCCTCACGGCACACATGGCTTAGACATGCATGTCCTCCCTGGACCAGGGGCATCAGGGGCATCTCTGGACTAGATAGAGGGCTGTTCACAGGGTGACAGAGGAAACAGTGTGTGAGAAAATGAATGAGGGATAGACAGTTGTGGGTCCATGAGAGAGAGAGAGAGAGAGAGAGAGAGAGAGAGAGAGAGAGTGTGTGTGTGTGTGAGTGTGTGTGTGTGTGAGAGAGAGAGTGTGAGAGAGTGTGAGAGAGAGTGAGAGTCAGTGTGGAGACAATCTGTGTTTCTTTGATTTACCAAACTTCAGACCCCCAAGACAGCATATTGTATGAATCTTGGAAGGGAGGTGCATCTTGTGTCAGCTTTTAATGACTCTCTGACATCAGAGACAATGAGATGGCTCCAGATTTCGCACTTCAAACATTTCCGTGATTTGGCAACCTTTAACTCAAACATCCAGATGTTTGTCAACTTGCACATTTATCATCTGTGCCTGCAGCCTAGCCGGGCTCCCCGGAGTCTTGGACAGGAACATGATGACGTGGAGCCCGCTTAGCACCTGGCGCTCGCGAGATGAAAAGCACCTCATACTTCGGCTACATCTGGCAAGCGTGTCAGCGCCGTTGCATCATGCTGTTGCCGTGGAAAACACTGAGCCAGGAATTTTATGAAGTCTTTGGATAAGGAGCTCTCTGGGATAGCATGTCCCCTCTCACATACACATTTCATAGACCCCCCCCCCCCCACACACACACACAGCCTGGCCTGGACCACGGTGGGGGTCACTCTGGACACTGGATTCCTGGCCCCTTTGCGGTGTGACGTCCCAGCTGCTAAAAGTTCAGATGAAGTCATTGCCAAGAGGGCTGCAGCATTAGCTGTGACTTCATCCCTCTAAAGGGGCCAGAGCAGCCAGACACAGAGGGGGTGGGGGTGTTCATACCGATGTTGATCAGTACATCAGTAGACTGATGCAGGGGGGTAGAGGTGTAGGAGAGGCACACACACACCCACACACACACATTAGTACTGGAGCACACACACATCACTGAGTCAGTAAATGGTGGCGTCACACTTTAAATCATCCAGCTTTTCCCCTGTAAAGCCTTTAGCCAGACAGGCATGCAGAAAGAAGTGGGATGTGGAGCGCTCTTAAATAGAAAGACAGGACAGAGAACAGCCATAAAGAGGGGATAGAGAGAGGGGGGAGAATGGAAGAGTGAGAAATACAGAGACAGAGAGAGAGAGAATGGGAAAGAGAGAAAGAGACAGAGAGAGAGAGAATGGGAAAGAGAGAAAGAGACAGAGAGGAGGGAATACGGAGGGAGAGACAGACAAATAGAGTCTGAGTGAGTGAGTGAGTGAGTGAGTGAGTGAGTATCCTAAACACAGCAGGGGAGAAAGAGCAGGGGAAACTGGAGCCATGATCAGCCCACTCAGCGCAAAGACCCTTCACCGTCTAGACAAACCAGTGGACACACACACACACACACACACACAGCTAGAAAGTCTGCCCAGTCAGTCCCTCTTAGGACTGCCTGGAATCGCATCAGTTCATTTTAAGAACTCTTAACAAAGGCAGGGACAGGAGTCTCTCTTCTGATTGGCTCAGAACAAACACCAGTATCAAACCCAAGCACACACACATGGCTAACGGTGATACATGAAGCCTGTTTGTGACTCAGAGAGACCACTGCCTCATAGGTCATTCACCTGGTGTTCCCGACGTGAGCTGCCAACTCATCAGCTTGTGATGTCTGAAACCCCTAATCCTGCCCCAACTCAAGACACTCAGACAGACCCCTAGACAGAGTTTCTGAGGAGTGGTCATCGACCAGCTTGGGCACTGTGATTCACAGTGGTAGGCAGCACAAGGTCCCATTCATATCATTTCAGCATGGCTTTTCCTAACTCAACTCAGCGCAGCACAGCACAGCACAGCACAGAGTCCCATTCTTTTCCAACAAAGGTTATCTGCTGTCGGCACTGCGTGGTCACATGCGGCAGAGAGTGCACACAGCCCGGCTCGGAGTCGCGTGTACTCGGGTGCGGAGCTGAGAGGAGAGGACGTAAGCACCTGTAATTATGGATGATTACAGGGCAAGTGTCCGCTCACTCAACCCCCCCCCCACCCCCCACCCAACCCCATGAACATCACATCACATCACACAGGCTTTCCTGTCAGTGATGTTCCCTCTCGCTTAGCTCACTCACTAAATATGGCTCCACTGCACAGCCAGCTGGTATCATCTGATACGCAAGGCAAGGCATGACATTAGGGGGTTGTGAGCTAATGTGGAGAGAGCAGAGTGCCGTGAAGGTGACAAACTGGATGGTGAGACAGTACAAAATACCATCACACACACACACACACACACACACACACAATGATACACTGATTGATACACATACACACACACACGCACACACACAAACACGCACACACATACACAGAGACACAGAGAGAGACACAGAAGCATCTTAGTCAATCACCACACCAATTGTGTATCACACCAAAATACACATTCAAAAGCAAGACAACTTTACTTTTCCCTCTCCAATACCAAGCTAAACACCACCACCGCCACAGGGCGTAAAGATGTGACAGATACACCTCTTTAGGCATACCCACTCACAATGGGTCACTCATCTGATGACCAAACACTACTAACAGCTGATGCTGAAAGTTGCTCTTGGGCATCCCTTTCCCACAGTTTGTGAGTTAATGGATGGGGACTTTTTAAGATAGTTTCAGCAATGCTTGTAGATGAATGGTGGTCTGCATGCCAAAACACACAACTTGGAGCTTAGATAACCTCACTCACTCACATACAAGACAGACATTCACACACACGTTCACAGACAGACAGAGGCACACACACAAACTAGATGGCCCTTCATGCCTGAATATATGTTTATTTGTAAAACAAATATAAAATAAATAAATAAACTATAGCCCCTCTGCATGGTGGCATGTTTTCTTTTCGACAGCCTTCGAACGCCTGTGGTGAAACAGTAAATAACAGCCTATGATAGTGAAGTTGATTGCACTATTGCCGAGAAGCTGCGCTGCTGCGGCATCACAAAAGGCAAACCCCAAACAATGACACGGACAGCGTCAGCTGGTCCCTATCCACACCAACGGCAAACAGCTTAAATGAATGAACTTCTTAGTATGAGAAAGGCTAAACCGGTAGACAAGTAGTTTCCCACCCAACACTTAAATCCATTTATTCGATCAATCTAAGTTAACTTAATTTAAGTAGCCTGGGGTTTTCTCAAAGGATGGTGGGGCAGGCACTATAGGTGTGAAGAGGCTTAGCAGTACAAAGGTAACCCGCTTTCTTTGTGACTGGTATTGAACACGTTTTTGTCTTGTCAAACACCTTTTCTTTTTTCTTGTTTGGACTTTGACTTTGTCAGCTAGGTTATTTCATGTCGGTTCTTTGTCGCTTGAAATAAATTCTACATAAAAAGGAAGATACTGTGCATTGTTAAGACACGTTTACATTTTTATCCCTTATCAATAACATTCACAAATATCTCCATTACAGTAGGCTATCATTTTACCTTGAGCTGTTGGTCAAATAAAAGTCCACCGCATATCCGAAGTAGCTACCCTCTGGTCCGCTGTAGACAGCAGGGTTCTCGACGTCCAGGTTGAATGCGGCACATAGTTGTAGAACTATGACTGAAAGTCCAAATGAAAGGAGCCGAGCGCCTTGACTAGTAAGTTTTGATTCCGACTTCGATCGATGCCTTGTGGACCCCATATTATCTTATTAATCCTTTTCGTGGTTTATCTTCTTGCAGTCGTTTGTGTTATCTGCTAAAACAAAAGAGTTCGAGGGGCTACAGTGTCTTCACTCCTTCCCAAGCCCTCTTGTCCCAAACGCATCCACAGTGCACGTAACGTTATCTCTGATTCTCCGTCGGTCTCTCTCTCAACCTTGCCAGATCCTCAACCCTTGTCTCTATCTCCCTCTCGCAGCTTAATTGAAGGGATATTGGAAAGAGGGAGTTCCTTGGCTCGTGACAAACTTTTGGAGAGGTGGGGCCAGCTTACTGATTCACAAAAGAGGGAGGAATCCCTGTCAGTCTTGCTTAAGTTTGCATGGATAACGCAATGACCCCGAAAAAAAGAAAAACTTTTTTGTCAGTTTGAGTTCGCTAGTTTCTGTGAGTGGACATTGTTAACCATTCCATTCATATCCTTCTTTTGATTGTTTTTACACAGAGGGATGGAGGGGGGGGGGGTTGAGAGAGTCACATATATGTCTTGTTTAATGAATTAATATGGCATAATAGGCATTGGAATTGTTGCGTTAAACATATCGTATAGAGTCGGAAGATCTTCTCGAGTCCTCTGGTCTAAGCCAGTATCAGAACCGAACAATGGGAACGTAATCCTATTTATAATAGGCTATCTCAACGTCCTGCAACTCACCGCTGAGGGGAAAAAAGACGTAGCCTATGTAAGCGCGTAATGGAACAGTGCGATACTAGCAGGCTACTTTCGCACCTTGAGTCATATAAACCATACGCACATGGAGGGTGGTTGCTCTCTATGATCTGTACGCATATATTAGGCTACTTCTGTTAAATTAGAGCCACCCGCCTGCTTCTGCGGGAATGACCGTATGTTGGTTAACTTTAGCTGATTCACCGTCAGCCCTCAGTTTTGGGGTCGAATGAGGAAGCCAAATTTGGCTGTTTGACTGCGGACCCGAGGGTGTGCGGACGAGTGGACTCAGAGGGGCCAAGCATTTCCCACTGTGTGTTTGGGAAGGGAAGGGGATTCTATTTGGGAAAGTGGCAATGAGGAGAGTCGTGGGGTGTCGAGTTGGAGCAGAGCATGGTCGCAGCTGTTCAGGGCTATGTGTCCATTCTCAGCGTTGGCTGGTTCTCTGTAGACCACTTTTGTGCGCTGTTTTTAGCCGCTAGCACCCAGAGTTGCTGGCTGAGGTTTATAATGCTGTACTTATATAGTTATATAGAGGAGACATGGTACAGTTGTAACAAAAATGTCGATAGTTGTATCATCCTTCATAGTGTCCAACTTAAAGAGAATATGTGATGAAACTCAGAACATGTTATGGCACCATCATGTACAATATTCAACATGCATCTCAGTCTTAGCTTATATTTCAATCTCTGTCTAAAGATAGAAACAAGTCATTATTTTCCATTTTCAAGACAAAATACAGAAAGTTTTAAAACTCCAATGATCTCACTTATTTCTGATCAAGTTTCACTGTTGTCATTTCATGTGGGAAGTGTCTGCATCTGTGTTTAGCAGTAAATATTTAATATGTTATGCCTAAACTGACTCTTGAAGTCTCCTTGTATAGCATCACATTTCTACATGAAATTAGGGCTGTCAATCGATTAAAAAAATAATCTAATTAATTACATTCTCTGTGATTAATCTAAATTAATCGCATATATCATTTTTGCTGTGAAAGTATTTTAAATATTTAAATTCAAATGAATCATTGAATAATCAGCATTAGTGACATTAAAGTTCAAAAACTATTTTATTATTATTTTCACTGTTCATATAATTGCCATAATAATCTATGATATGACCTAATATGCTGAGGAAATAAATTCAAATGTGCTTCGGGAAGAAGTTGTTTTTTCACATACAAGGCATTTCAGGCCACAGATATAACCTAGGGGACACAATGAAAATTAATTAACACTCCCCTCAATTTCAACACTTATTTCTTTGCATTGATGTGCGACTATAGAGTTGATGAACTCCGGTGATATGCAAATTCCTTGCTGCAGACATTGCAGAGGACTTCATTTTCAACACTTTATTTTCTATCAACACCATCAGGCCAGTTTTTTAAAATAAATGTTCCAATCAATGATCCAGGTAGCACGTTTTCTTCTCTCTCCTTCATTTTACAGTCTAATTTTTACTGACTAGAACGGCTCGGGGTCAAAGGTCATACGGAAACGATTAACCCACTGACCTACAGGGAGGTCAAAAGTTTGCTCTTCTCAGAGGGGGCTCAGGGATACACTCACTGGCTCAGACTGGAGGCAGCAGGAACATGAATGCATGTTTTTTGGTCATCATGTCTGGGTCAGGAGGACTCTGTGACTAAGCCTCTCCTATAGCGCATCTCCTGAGCTCAGCCATTACACGACAGACTATAAATTCACTTCTGAAAACACACAACCACACACACTCAAACACTGAAATATGTGGCGTCAACCCTCTCTCTCTCTCTCTCTCACTCTCTCTTACACGCACACACAAACACACACATGCTGAAGACTGTGCATTTATATATAAATACAGTGTGCCTTGTGCATAGAGGGGGTAAGCCTATCCAAAGGGTCCGAGACTTCTGGGTCCACACAGCAAATCATGAGAGCGTTAGTGCTCCAGCCAGCATGAAAATGGCCCTCCAGTGAAAGAATGGCCCAACAGCAACTGAAAGAGCACAATTCAAGGGTTGCATTTGTCCACTTAAAATAACAGGAAAAGATTAGGTAATGTGGTTGGATTACGGTCAAGGCCCCCCCCCCTCCTCCCCTTTACTCTATCTAATCTGAGGCTTATTATTGGAATTCTGTCATTCCTTCTGGCGATGAGTGGAGAGACATTTACAGCGTATATTACTTGTTAAGAGACTGGCAAGGACTCGTCTCTTGAGGAGGTGTGATTACAATTGCATCAGCAGACTCTGTGTATCTATCCCTTCTGTTGGGTCTCCTGTCCCTGCACATTTTATTGCCTCAAACGTGTGAAGCGAAACAGGCACTTTGAAGAGGCCTTGCTCTCAAAGGCTGTCTGTTCTAAAGGCTTGACCCTATTAGCTTAACCCACAGGATATCCATGTACCTCCAAATGTGTGACATATATCAAAGTCCAGATTCAGAGCCTGCAGATCTGCTCGTTCTCTCTCTTCGCTCCCGAGTGTAGTAAAACATGCCACCTCACAGCTCACCAACGCCTCCAGGCCCTCGCTGTTAAGCCCCTCTACTGGATGTGTGTATGTCTCTGTGTGCTTTACATATGCACACACGCTACTCAGAGTGCTGTCGCTGTACAAACACCTCAGAGGTGGGTGTCTAGTTAAGGGGCACAAGACACACACACACACATACACACACACACATGCACACACACACACATACACTCACCACACACTCGCACACACACACACACACACACACACACACACACACACACACACACACACACACACACACAGAGAGAGAGTCTCCCTGCAAATCCTTTCCATCTATAGTAACATCTATGGCCTATTTTTTGCCAGATCCAGAGAGACATAAACTGCATGTCTGGGAAATGGAGGGTAAATGACGGCTGATGTGATTAGTAATCCTCAAACATGAGCGTTGACTCACGCAGACGCTCGAGAACATTTCTGTTTACACGACACAGCACACTCAGGAGACATGAGACGCCTGCTTATTAAAACATATGACAAAACACGGCTATTAGCATCAGTGGATTATGATGTGGAATCACATTTCTGTGGCTTGTGGGCTTCTCAAGCTGGAATGAGATGCTTTTCAGTGGCTAGGATTGATTGTCGATGCACAAACAGGGGAGTGTTAGCTCTTTGGAAAATGTTTAGAATTCTTACAGTTAGAGTGAAGGAAACGTAATATGGTTTGTCAGTTTCTATGAAGCAACCTGTTACAGCGGCAAAAGAAATCCACACTCAACAGACTGAGAAACGGCCTTTAGTCACAAATGACCAGAGAACGTGGAGCGTTACAACCAGGTTACAACGTGTTCTGATTAAATCACATCAGTGCATCTCATGCTTTTCTGTAAATTTTCAATCCCAAATTTCCAGACTCCTTTGTGACAGCACAGAACAGTGTGTCATAGCAACCAGCCGTTAGCTCAACAAAACAAAGGGAGCGCACTACACCCAGTGTTTCAACTTTGACTTTTATAAACAGAGAGTATAAATATCACATATATAGGGACAGACATAGCTACACACATACTATACAGGCATAGCCACACACACACACGCCATGCTGTGAAAACAGTGCTTGTAGGAGAGAATGATTTTTCTCTTAAGACTTTAAAAGCAAAGAGATTGTGTATACAGATAAATCTGTCCTCAAAGTGGTCTGGACAACTGCACAGAGATCCTCAGTAATACTCTGAAACTGTTCGGACAAAGGGGGCAGTGTTGAAAAGTTTGGTCTTATAAATCGGGGGAAGTTTACTTTCACCAACCATGAGCGACAGACAAGTCCACATACTTCTGTTAGATATGTTATTTATTGTATCACACACACACACACACACACACACACACACACACACACACACACACACACACACACACGCACACACACACACACACACAGAGGCTAAAGAGTATAAAGACTGATGAAGGTCTTTCCTTTTAAGTTTAAGAGTAAATACTGAATGGTCTCCTCAGCATCAGACTGCAAACATAGCACAGCAGGACGAGGTGTACACAAGCTCACGTTTCTAAATAGACCACAGAAAGCCGTAAACACGCTTTTGTTGTTTGTTTGTTTGTTCCTTCTCCTGTCCTGCCATCCAACTGTTTGACCACTTGCTTTGTAGGCTCAAGCTAGTTTATGTAAAGAGGATGTTGTTGGCAGTAACAGGTATCAACAATGGTTTCATCATGACCAAAGGAGAAAGATATGGTACTAGTGAGGCTAATTTGTCCTAACAGGGAACCTTTATGAACGTTTTCATAAATAAATAAATGTTTTAATTGACCCCCCTTCTGTAAAGAAAGCAGGGATACATGAATAATTTATTTTCTATTCATAATTAGCAAAATCGTCTATCCTGCACATCAAAGAAATGAAGAAGGAAGGTATAGCTAATAGACTAATCTGTAATGAGGAGACACAGCACTCAAAGAATCCTCCATAGAGATGGGGTTAGTGTGTAAGGCCAATATGGCAGTTGTCTACACATACCCTGCCCCTTCCGGTAATGTAAGTAACCAACCACATTGTTGGAAGCGGAATGATTGACTTTCTCCCTTCTGTTTACTTCCCCGTCACCATGGTAATAGCCGTGAGTGTTAGTGAGCAAGTTAACATAAAGAATAACATCTTTTTTAGCCTTATTGTAGCGATTTGGGGAACAACAACTCCATATTAGTACCTATGAATACAGAATAAGATGTCACTGAAGTTGCTGTGGATGTAATGGCAGGCGTCATAAGTATCTCATAAGTATGTCATATCTCAAGACAAGTAATGTTTGTTAGGTTTTATGTTATCATTCTAGTTTGGATGGAGGGAATCGGAGTCGAAGGTAATCTGTCCTGGGAATTTTGCACCCTAAAGAAAGCGCATAGAGAAATGCACATCGTGGTGCAGCAATGCAATCTAGTGTGTTAGGACTTTGCTTTGCTTCAAAAAGCACAGAGGTCTCAGCATGGCTATTTTTTCTGTGATAAAGGAGGCGGGGGTTTCCTACCCATGGGTACGGGCCTCGGCTTAGGTAACCTTCATATCAGCTTTAACACACACCAGCGGCCTCACCCTGCCTCTCGTCCAGCGTGGCGATACGCATCTCCCCAGACAGGAAATTCCTCAGATGTAAAGACCTGGCTGCGCTTTCCTGTTTCTACTACTGATTTTCTCTCACTCTCACACTCAGCAGCACTCGAAAACACACCACACACAAACACACACACACACACACACACACACTCACACTTGCATTCTCTGTCTTTTCTCCTGCCAAACCTTTCCCACTTCGGGGAGGGAGAGAGGAAGGGTGGGGAGGTGTGCACTGATTAGTCTGATGGTCTGGTGACGTTAGAAAGAAAGAAAGGCCTTCCATGTATGTCCATCAAGAGTGGGACTGACCAGGTCCAGTGGGACACGGGGATGAAGGGATTTTCCTGTCCATTGTTTCGCCGGACCTTTCAACACAGACCAGGGCACTGAGTCACTAGCCCCGTTTACATGGACACACACTCTACGCTACCACAGAGCATCGGTGTGGACCACTGTGCAGTATACTGAGAGAGTACGCTACCACAGTAATCCATATAAAGGCACACACCTTCCAGGAAGGAGTGAGAAATCTTTGAAATCTGTGGCCCTATATTAATAACCTAGAGCAGCTAGAATTTGTATTATTTGGTCAAATGAAATGACCAAATGAATGAACTATTATTGAAGGTAACAGCAAAGTCCTTTTAGGCAAGTCCCTCCACTCGGCGGCCATATTGCAATGTACTTTGGGCACTTATCAGGCATCTATTTCGGGCAGAACTGCGCATGCGCAATGCTTCAAGACAGTAACCTCGCACCAACGTCGAGATCACAACACATGATTGGCACGAGGTATTCAAATGTCAACTTTTGGCCGCAGAAGGGCCGGGATATCTGTAGACAGCTGCCATATTGGCGTTACGAACTTACCATATATAGTAGAATGCTAGATACCGCACTGGGCTCCAGACCGTACGTAAATAGTGCCGCCATCTTGGTGCCGGCAACAATAACTGGAGGCCAATGGAGAATCATGTGACTGGAAATCAAACAGGTGTCTCTGATCAAACATCATGTGACTGAAAATCAAACAGGTGTCTCGAGCCCAATGCGGTATCTAGCTTTCTAATATCTATGGAACTAACCCCATGCATTTCTATTGCGGATTTTTGAGGGCTGTGTTTCCTCATTAGAAAATCTCTGGTAACAGTATTCCGTTTGCTGCGTTATTGATAGATAGATAGATAGATAGATAGATCGATAGCTGTCTGTGGCCTATTTTAATCTCTTGGGTCTCAGTCTGCTTGTCATAACCACACGATGCAGTGTAATGCTGTGAAAACTCACACCAGCACCACCACCATGCATGGACAACTGTCTTACTCTCCCTAATCCAGTCTGGGCTACTCCAGGTCCACAACTGAAGTGCTCCGTTTGTGAAGCGTAAGAACAGTTTTAGAAGACTGGTCTAATTTGTTCATATGTACACGCCGCTATAACGTCTGGTGTAGCCAGTTCCATTGGTTTTAGTGGATGCTAATTGTTACAGCAGACATGTCTGGTGAAGCCTGCCTGTTAAACAGGAGGAAGAGCTTACTGTACCTACCAGTGTATGGGTTTTTCTCCAGTTCACCAAGCTACTGAGAAATGTAGTTAAGCTAGTAGCCTAGCTTCGCTACAAGTAGTTAAGCTACTGCCCATCACAACCTATCCGTGCACTGGGTTGTTCTTCCGTCCGCTGAGGGAGTCAGTGAACAAATAGGACTGAGTGTATTAAATCTTTACACCCATTTGCGGTGTATTCTGCCATTGCCACGATGACCAGCGCTGGTGTGCTGAAACCGGAGCTGAGACGGGTGAATACAGCTTGTGTCTCACTGCAGCAGTTTTATTGCTTAGTTAGGTCATTAGGCCTGTGCTCTGTAAATTACATGTTCCAGACTGTATGACTCTTACCCCTGGTGAATCAAGCACAGTTTAATTTTAGCTTAAGGGGTAGTTTACTTTTATGGGCTTACTTTCAGGTAAGCACAAGAGAAGACCAACAATTATAGGAGAACTGAACTCTTAACGGTGTTTGCTAATACTTTTTGTAAAGAAATGATAGTAGAAACTTTGGTGTTAAGTTAGCTAAATTTAGGAAAACAAACATTTGCATAATAAGTCATTCAAAATATGGTGTCAGCGGCAAAATTCCTTTTAACAGGAGGCATGAATAAACCTTCTGGTGATTGCTTGGGGTTGACGTTGCTTTATTCCAATGTGTACCTGGGGTTGTGTGTGTTTAGCCTTGTGGCCAAAGAGTGTGTGACCATGCTTCTGTGTGTTTTGTTTGCACTTGGATGTGTGTGTGTGTGTGTGTGTGTGTGTGTGTAGTGTGTAGACGACCAAGGCCTCACTCCAGGCATGTTGGCCTCATCACAAATTTTTAAGGCCTGTGTAAAAAACGCTCGGCGTGCTTTCACAGGTCCGCCTGAGGTCAGCCCGAGTCACTGGCGAGGAGAGCGTGCTGACAGACGGCGTGTAAAAAAGCGCTTTGTGAATGACCTGTGCAGCATCTACAGACCCGCAGGGGTCACAAGAGGGGACTCGCACCGAAGTTCATTTAAAAGACACAAACCCAAACGAACCCAAGGCGCCTGGGTGACCCCTCTCAGGCAATCTCCAGACATCTCCATCAGTGTGTTTACTGTGGCCAGTGAATGCAGGAATGAGGTCAGACTTAAAAAACACACATGTTATATACTTAAAAAAAAAAAGAAGAAAAAAACAAAGGGGCAGCCGTGGCCTACTGGTTAGCACTTCGGACTTGTTACCGGTTCAAAACCTGACCAGTAGGCACGGCTGAAGTGCCTATGAGTAGGGCACCTAACCCCTCACTGCTCCCCGAGCGCCGCTGTTGTTGCAGGGAGCTCACTGCGCCGGGATTAGTGTGTGCTTCACCTCACTGTGTTCACTGTGTGCTGAGTGTTTCACTAATTCATGGATTGGGATAAATGCAGAGACCAAATTTCCCTCACAGGATCAAAAGAGTATATACACTTACATACTATATGTTAGCCTGGATGGGACAGGAAGACGGTCCAGCCCGTGTGTAAAACTACCACAGCAGTGGCAGTGTTGGACCAGCCTCCTCTATTGGCCTCCATGGAGTTGCCACTGACCGTGTAATGTTTTATTTGCATGGTCTATTCGTCTCCGAGAGTAATGGGCAACCCCTGACCCCCCTCCTGTGTTTTCTTATTGGGGCAGGCGCTCCTCGGGGCAGCCGTGGGGCCCTGCGGTGGAGGAATGTGGCCGTAAAAAGTAGAGTCGGGGCTTCAGGGGGCGCAGATGGAGCTCGCAGTGAATCAGGGACCAACAGAGGGCCACTAGGGACCAGCCTAGCCACGGCCGAGACACAGTCTCACTAAACGACCCACCAACCCCCAGGCCTCGCTGGAGCTTTCCCACACCCACTCAGGCACTGGCCTCTGCCAGAGGTAAGGCATGCACACATTCTCTCACATACAACACAAACACACACACATACACACTCACGCGCAAGCATACACACACACACACACACACACACACACACACACACACACACACACACACTCAAGCACTGGCCTATGTCTGAGTATGAGCATGCACACATTCTCTCACAGACAACATACACACACACACACACACACACACACACACACATGCTCACACATACAGACACACACAGTCACTCAAACATCCCATTACACACATGCTCCCTGACTCACATTCGTAGATTTTATCATGCACACACACACACACACACACACACACACTCACCATTTCTTTCTCACAGACTGTCTGAGTGGATTGTAAATAGCGGTCTGAAACTGTGCCAGATCTTATTCTTTTTCAGCGTATTTTTTCCTGTTTCCTCAATTTGTTTGGTAGCTTAGTTAGGTGGAAACTGGCTTTTCATCAAACCTATTACAACAGGCTCTGATGATTTTGACTTAACAATCTGATCTGTGTAGAGAGCCTTGTCAATGTTAACCGCTAGCATTCCCTTTGCCTTCTGCTTCCTTCCAAATGCAGCAGTCCAAGAGTGTGAAATATTTGACCTTTCAAGTTAGAACACTTCATCAGAACTTTGCTCCAGATGCCAAAACATAAGACTTTCTATGTCGAGAATATTTCTACATAATTGTTTTAGAATGTTATTTGAATCTTTGTAGATTATGTCACTTATGATATATACTTCAATCAATCGTTAATGTTATAACCCCATGGAGTCCTCAAAAAATGGAGCTGAAAGTTGTATATGATATAATGTAAAAGTAATTTAAACGAGATTGACAGAACATTTCCTGCCGTTAATATGTAGGGGAATTCCACATTAATAAAACCATAAAGTCAATAAAATGAAATTCCAGTTGCATCCAAACTCATATATCATTCAAATGATCCTTAGGACAGGAGTGTCACGCTTGAAACATGCTGAGCAGCCCTTTGGCTTTCACCCTAAATCCCAGACCTGTCTCACTGCTCCATAATCCTGGCTATTGTCCTCTGTGTCCTGTGCAGACGTTGTTTAGCCTTGGCTGAGTGGCTGTTTAGATGGGAAAGCCATTGCTGCTCCTATCAGGAGTCCTCCAATGCTGCCCAACCGTCACAGCGTCCCATCCTGCTTTGAAACACAGCTCGGCTATAGCTGAGTCATTCAAAACGGGCTCTTGCTCACCCCAATCTACTCCCCGAGCATTCACTTTGTCCCCACAATCATGACAGCGTCGTCCTTATAAGAGCATGTTGACATCTGTGCCGTTGAAACCGTTTACAGTGACATGAAGCAGAGCACCTTATATAGATGTAATCGCCGGCGGAGATTACAGAATGGGAGAGTCTTCCATGAAGGTATCATGCCATTAACGGCAGCGGAAAGTTGTTTAAAGGTCAGACCAACATCAGTCACTTCCGGAGGAATGATTTGGAAGATGATCCCAGTTTGCAAGAAGCCTTTCAAACAGCCAGGGGAAGGGAGCGGAAGGGAAGGTTGGTGTTGTAATGTTTATACATTTGGCATCGGGACCATGGAGAGAGAGAGAGAGAGAGAGAGAGGGAGGGAAAGCGATTTCCAAACACTCGGCCCTTTCACAGGCTAAGGTTACAGTGTAAACAAATGGAAGATGGTTTTCACAAGCAAACAGAGGTGTGCATTCTCATTAAGGGGTCTTATGCTGGGATCACTGCTATGGCTGCGTTTGTAACGAGATATATCCCTACTCCTAATAACGTAGGGGACTTTGTACGCCCCCTGGGGTTCAGGCAAAATCTCCACCTGTTGGTGAATGGTGAGCCACCCTCTCTCTGCCCTCCATCACAATACACTGGAGCCCAGCGTGGGTGGAGGTATATCTATGCCTGTCTCCAAAAGAATTCCGAAATCAATAAAAGGAGATTTATAGTTACAGCATGAAATTAGCCGATAGATGCTTTGAGCTTCACACACTTTTTCAAAGGGTCTCTTTTAAAAGTGTCTGAAAGATGGAAGGTCATGCATAATCTATGATCATAAGCAGAAGGATTAGTGACATTTTAGGAAAAAAGAGCTAGCGATCCATGAAAAATCGTTTTTAGACCATTGGAGCACTTTTCAAAGCATGGGGTTTAGCTTAGCTTTGGGCAACTCTGGGTTACTGTATGTGAAAGCAGCCACAGCTTGCTGGAACATACAGCTGGTTGTGAGAATGCTAATTCAAAAGGTCTGTTCTAGTGGGTTAAAAATATCCCCCCGGACTCTTTCTTGTTAGAGACTATCATTTTATAAGGGGCCAACAGGTTCATGCATACAAAAGCACATACCACGTCAGACACACACTGAGAGATATGTAGGTTTCTCAAATCAAACTAAACCCAGGACCCCCTGCAACACACACACACACACACACACACACACAATCACTTTCACCAATGCTCGCACATTCTTGAAATGGCACTTTGGTTTAAATGCCGTGAAACCCTAATCAGTTTGGAATTCAGTGGGGGATTTTTATCACTGACAGGCATTTAAAATGAATTACATCTTACCGTAGGTACATATACTATCACTGAAAAATTGCCATGACGAGGGAGCCCTGGGCCATTGTGTTAGCAAGCGCACTGAGCAAAACAATCCCCCCTTCCTGCTTTTGTGCATTGGAATGTTGTTGTTGCGTTTTAGTTCGCTCACTAATGCTAATGTTTCAACTGCTCTGCAAATGGCCCATTTCATAGTTGACTTCAGTGAGCAATCGGACGTTTCAACTGAGGTGTTGACAGTTTTGGAAAAGGGGGCTGAGGAGAGGGGGGGTGGGGGGCTATTTTATGGACGTGGGCATTACATTTATGTATGCATGACAATACTCACCAGACCTTGTTCAGAGACATCACTAGTAAAAAGTGGCCTGTGGTCTTGCATTGTTCTGACCTCTGAAACCATGTACCAAGTTACCCAACTACTGGGACCATGGGATCTCTAATGTGGAGGATGTTGTTTTTTTTTCAGTTCTGCTCTCCTCTCTCTCATGTCTGTGTGGCGATCAGAGCAGACTGTTCACAACAGCTTAAACAAACATCTCAAGTCAAACGCATTAGCCTCGTCTAATTTGATAGCACAGTTGCCCTTTCTTTTAATAGGTAAATAAAACTTGGCGGCCCCAGTGTTTATCTAACAGGGGCAGCTGCTGCGTCTCCTGCAGCTTGAGGAATGAGCCACACTTCGCTCCGGGACTCCCTTATCATCAGCCTACCTCTCCCGCACCAGAACACCCAGAAGGTAGGTGGTGAACACTGAAATAATACTGCTGCGTCCGCTGCATTCAGACCACCAGCACTGCACTGCACTGGTAGTTGAGAGCACTGAGGCACTAGGCCTGTCCAAGGCAAACAGAGCCCCGCCTCAGTGATGTTTTAGAGAAGCACTAGAACCAAGGAGATGCCAGGAGATAAGCGGCGCGCTCAGTTGGACCTGTGATGACTTGGGGACATCACGGAACTGATTAAAAGCAGTTGATGTTACAGGAAGCTGTTTCCTAGGGAGAGTGTAGAGCGAAAGGTGAGAACTGACAACACTTTGAGATAAACAAGCGAAGCGAAACACAAATAAATATAACAACTGTTGGCTTCAAAGAAGGGCTAGTCAGCTGATCTCAATGATCCAGTGACTGCCAGCTAGACCCACCCTACTCCCCAAGGCAGACTGACAGTTGTGCTTGGATAAGTATGTCTGCTCCATTTACCACCAGAGAATAAATCTGTGTATTCATAGATCAGGTCTTGTGTTTATTGGCTGCGAAATTCATAATTACAACCAAAATGAAAGAAATTGGATTTGCTTTATAAATTAACATGATTTACGACAGGTCATTTTACACTCCGCCGCGAGCTACCCACGTCTTCCCGTACATGAGAGGTGACGGTGTGTGTTTGCCCTTTGATGGTGCGCTCACCTGAATATCTCTCCTACCACCTCAATGTGGATCGCACAGCTCTGAGGTCTAGTGCTGACCACATTCCAGATGAGAGCTGCGTCCCTGCTTGTCAGAGTGCAGTCTGCCATTAATTAGAGATTTATGTAGTAATTACATGATCCCACATAAGTTTAGCGTAATTGTCGGGTTGTGCAGCTAAATAGGATTAGTCACATTTAAAGAAGCCTTCTCTTGCTTTTCTTAGCTGGAGGGCATCGTATGCGGATGATCTCGTTCTTTACCCCCCTGAGGGCAGGAAGTGAGGTCGCCTTTTCAGGCTTTTTAAACTGAATCATCTCCTCCGTTCAGTCTAGCGTCTGAGCATCGCTCTCCCGACCTCCACAACACAACCATTCATGGTTATGCCCGTGCTGAACAAGCCCACTAAGCTAAACACTGTAAGAGATCTTTTGGACTGCCGGGATACTGATTCATTCACTTCACAGCTTGGGGGGCTTTTTCAAATGCTCTAAAAATGGAACTGTGTGTGTTTGTGTGTGTGTGTGTGTGTGTGTGTGTATGTGTGTGTCGCTCTAATCGGTGTCATTCCTGAACCACTAGTCCCCTGAGTTCCTTGGAGTTGATCCAGCAATCTGGCACAGTCTCTCTGAGAGCGTGAGTGCAGAAAGACAGCAGTCCTGTGCTCTCTTGCCTGACAGCTGGACACATGACCGGAGAATACTAGGAAGAAGGAGAGAGAGAGAAAGAGAGAGGAAGTGAGGAAGGGTGAGGGGGGAGTGAGAGAGAGAGAGAGAAAGAAAGGACGATTTGTTTTATTTTGTTTACTTTCATTCAACCAGGCAATAGAACAAATTGAGATTGTTATCTCTTTTTCAAATGAAGAGAGAGAAGGGGAGAGAGAGAGGAAGTGAAAGAGAGAGAGATGGGGGAAAACAGACAGAGGGGAACATTGAGAGAAGCAGGAGGAAGAGGTGGGGATGTATAAGGCTGAGGAAACTTCTCCAGAAACATCTGACTCATAAGATGATGATGAATCATTTGGTTCAGGGATCCACAGTCACACACCCACAGAATCCTCTCTTTTTCTCGCATTTTCTCACATTTTGTCTCTAGCTGTCAGGCACAGTCAGAATCGCGGAGCCTCGGGGGTCCTATTAGAACTCTGACGCTGACCCCCCTAATTGTGTCTCCTCACGGGTTCAGCCCTTCCCACTCCATTTTGGAATGGTGCTGCATGTTCTGCTTACTTCAGTTCCATCACATTTATATTCTGTTTTGGCATGAGACTTCCCAGTGCTAAAAGAAGTAACAGTTGTTGCTATGATTGCTGTCCATGTAAATATTATTAATCATGGTGCACCTCTCATAAACAGCGGTTTGCTTAACAACAGGGCCGCACACAGCCCAATAAAATAAATAATGGTTGCCACACAGAAAGATGGGAAATTCTCGCAAAACCGGTACAGTCCCTATAAAAGGAGCTGTTACATCTACAGTATGGTAATAGTTGGTAATAGAAACGGCCTTTTAAAAATATTGATAACTTCCTTAACAAGGGTGGCCAGATGGACTATATTGTATTTTATATTGAGTTTGACTGTTATAATGCTTGGTGAAGAAGCCTTCAAGAAATAATGCTACACAGATTGTACTGTTGACCTCAGTCCAACTTGCTTGCTTTATGTTTGTGCTCTTTTACTTAAAACATTTTTTCTATCCCTGATTGAATGTCATGGTCAAGATGAATTTCCCCTGATAACATGTAATGCTAACCATAACCGTATCCGCAGAAATGCCTTACATTTTGAGGTTGAGTTTATGGCACATCTGCTTGTGTGAGGAGTGTCTCTTCCTCACTCCCCTCGGCCGTCTCCTGCTCTGTCCCTCCTATATCAAATCTTTCTCACAGAAAAGGCCCTCCTCCACTACTCATGCATTAGATTAATCCCCATTCAGGCCAGTGAGAAGGAAAATGTGTCAGCTCAGAGCAGGACAAATCAATCATCCAGTTCTCCTTATTGTAACGAGGGCTGAAATCTGTCTCTGTCAGACGGCACTCCGTCCACGATCGAGTGACCACTGCTGACCTGTAAGCCCATCTCTCCCAGTTCTTCAGATACCCCAGCAGAGTGCATTGTTGGCCGGCGTCCTATCAGCTTGGCTGTGGTCCTCTCCCACTCAGCGGAACCGGGCCCTGCTCCCCACTCCCGCCCCCACCCCCCCTCACACCACTAGCGAGCTCAACACCTCCACGCGGAGTCCAGCCCTCTCACGGGGGGACGAAACCTGCAGATAGAGGGGGCGACGGAGAGAGCAGAAGAAGGGAGAGAAGAAAGAGAAATG
>NC_055963.1:15083714-15088714 GCF_018492685.1 Alosa sapidissima
TCCTCACCTCCTCCACCTCCACCAGCTGGACGTCGCCACCTCATCGCTCCTCCTGTCTCGTCGCAGATAGCTGCTATCAGAAACAGATGCCCATTGATGAACACAGACAATTACTCACAGTCACACACACACACACACACACTCACACACACAATCACACACAAACACACACACACACACACTCACACACACACTCACACACAAACACACACACACAAACACACACACACACTCACACACACTCACACACACACTCACACACAAACACACACACACACAAACACACTCACACACACACTCACACACAAACACACACACACACACACACACACACACACACACACACACACTCACACACACACTCACACACAAACACACACACACACACACACACAAACACACACACACACAAACACACACACACACACACACTCACACACAAACACACACACACACACACACACACACACACACACACACGTAGGCACATAAAATGACACAGATGCACACAGATCCATCCACTTATTTAAATGTGGTGTAAATGAGTGTGCTGATTGAGAGAGAAACATTGGTGATGACGGCAAGACATTGGCACGACAGTCTTCCAAAGCTTGGAATCATTGTGCTACTCACTCACTCTTTCCCTCTCCCACTCTCTCTCTCTCTTTCTGTTTCTCTCTCCCTCCCTTCCTCTCTATCTATCGGTCTCTCTCTCTCTCTCTCTGGGTGTGTGCGTCCATGGCTCATAAAAGTCAAGGGAGTTGGAGTCAAGGGCACATGGTAACAAGGACACACTGACCAAAACAGACCAAAACAATGTGTATTTCTCCTTCTGCATCGGAGGGTGTGAATGTTCTTGTGTGTGAGTGTCCATTTCACAATCATCTGGCAGGGAAAGAATGTTCCCCACCAGCCTTTACACACATTTCTGGACACAGTCATGATGTCAACCGTCCACAGAACACATGTCCAACCAGGAAGGAAACTGAATTGTACACGACGCCTAGAGTTGTGCCACACCTCTCTACTGTGAGCCATTTGGCCATTTGAGATGCCCAGATCACCACCACACACTGTCCAAAACTCGGGTGGTTATTATCACACAGTCAACACCCAGCGTATGGGGAGTGTAGCCATGGTAAACAGCTGCCTCTTCGAAGGACATTCGAAGGACATTAATATCTCTCTGTTAACGTGGCACAAGGAATCATGCGGAACCTCTGCCCAGATACAAGTGTACACACACAGTGGTTGTGATGGAGTGCAGATTACTGTCCAAACTGTCAAACCATATGCGTAACAGACCAGTGCAAACGAATGACAACACTCAAAGCCTTGCTCCAGGCCAAGCTCACTCCAGCTAATTGCAGTACACTTCACTGATTGATTGATTTATTGATGTTTAATCATTTGCAGATTGGCTGACCCTTGATGTAACCATTCCAAATGAGCCGTGCGACAGACTTACTTACTTGCGGATTTAGCTGAAGCTTTTATTCCCAGCGACTTACAGATACTGATTAAAAGAGCCTGTCTCCCTGGAACAACTTTGGGTTACGTCAGTGGTTCTCAAAGTGACATGACAGGTGGGGTGCCACGGACAGGAGAAAATGTGTCTTTTTTTATTAATGTCTTAATGAAGATCATACATTCAAAACACAATAACCACAAACAAAATTAAAACAACATCAGGTCCAGGGGACTGAAATGGGAAATGTAACGTGGGACAACAATAATATTTAGAAAATAATATTTTAATGTTACCAGTTAATGTTATATTGTAATGCTGGGGTGATGGGGTCAGGTTTGTTCAGGCTCAGGGCTTGGAAATCCCCCACCTCCAAAAAGTTTCAGAATCACTGGGTCAAGTGCCTTGCTCAAGGGCACCACAATGGGAACCAGTGGAACTCATGACTTTTTGTCAACACAGCATGCTAGCCAAGTTCCTTAGGCACTACACTGCCACCGCTCGACTTCTGCACTCGTCTCATGAAATGCCTGTGTTGACCTCCCCAAGGTCCGGTGTCCTCTGTGTTTGTTCAGTTGTGTGCTGGGCCTGAGCTCAGTTGCTCAGTGTCCCGGTTTCGTAGCGGGGACAGCGAGGGAGCGGAGAGGGGAGAGGGGAGGTCACGGTTATATGGGGTCATGGGGGTCTGGAGTCAAAGCAGTGCTTTATTTTGAGACGGCAAATATGTACAAGCATACATACCCCCCCCCACACACACATACACGCACACACATACATACAAACACACACACACACACATACACATACAAAATACATACACACACACTCTCTCTCACACGCACACACACACACATACATACACACACTCATGAGCATCGTCCCAAGGCCCAGTTCATTTATTTAAGCCCCTCCCCACTCTCTCAGAACTGTAGTGAGCTGTGATGAGGTAGTGCAGATGGTGTGCCTGCAGTCTGTGTGATTTATGGTATACCCACACGCAAGCAAAACCTCTCACATGGAACGCACTCGTACGCTCCTCACACACACACACACACACACACGTCGTCCAAGAATCCCAGGCCAGAGAACATAAAGAAACACACTCAAGCGTTCCCACTTTCACCCTTTTCACAATGTTTGTGTGTTATTCCCTGCCGAAGCCCACAGCACTTAAGGGTATTTATGCGCCCCTCACAGTGAAATAACTGCCCAACTCAGCGCAGATAACGCTGGCGCGAACATAAACAGCCCGTTTTTCTGACCCGGGGAGGTCACGCAGGTCGACTGCAGGGGTCGTCGACCTGACGGCGCATCATATCGGTGGGGGGGGATTACACCGAAATGGCATGTCTGGGCTACCCGGCTCCCCCCGCAATGTCAACACATTCCACAAGATAAACACGAATGCCCAGAGCAGGCACAAGGTTCAAGGCTGGCAGACAGGGAGATGGTAGAGATCTGGTTTCAAGGTTTGAGGTGTCCAGGGAAGTTGGAGGGACTTTTCAGGGATCTCGTGGGGGGATATGCAGGACACTGTACAACAGCATGTATGTTACTCCAAAATACGCAGTAATCAATGAGATGGTGGTTGTTTGATCTGGACATCAAAAGGGTTGGTTACAAAAGGATATCTTGTTTGTTCGACCAATCTATCACCTATCTTTGGACAACTCTCTAAACGTAATGAATGACTAAATAACAGCATTTAACACAGAGGCTTTTTTATCTAATCCTGTGGAATTTGACACACACACCAAATAGATGAAGAAGGCCTGGAGACTTAATGGCCTGGTGGGGTCAACCCTGGCCCTTGAAAACCCCTCCACAGAGTTAATGATTGGCTGGAATGTCACAGGCCCATTGTGTGCGGATGAGGGACCATCACAACCACAGTTCCCGTCATCATTGCCCACCGAGAGGACACTCCTGCTGGGTAGAGACTGCGCTCCGGTCCCCTCTCATTAACTCAACATGGTTCTGTTGTCTTGTTTATCACCCCGTGCCCTGGAGGGGCCAGACTTTCACAGCCCTCTGTCAAAAGGAATCCTGAGTTGTTTTTGTCCTCGGCCCCACCCTCCATTTCCTGAGTCCCCCGTGGCCCACCCCCCTCTCTGCTTCACTTGACTCCTTTCCACCAGAGAGGACAGTTTCCAAGCGTGTGTTTGTTCAGCTTTTCAGAGAGAGAGTCCCCTGTGTATTTAAATATAATTAAAAAGAATCATTAGTTTTGTCCATCACTCATCTCAAATTTTATTAGCTACACTATAAATCCTAACTGCCTAGTCTTGCCATTTTTGTAAACCTTTTTGTCAACAGGGTTGCATTTCAGTTGTGTATTTCAATTGTCAGTTTCACCCAAAATCATAACTCTTGTTCATTTCCAGGGTCATTTAAGGCTTACCGCGCCCCTCATCTATGGAGAAGAGAACACACATCTACTCACGAGTCACACAACACACAAGACCATTTATGAAACACTCCCACACAATCCCAGAGCACAGAACAGCTCCTCTCTGTACACGCTAAGACTATGCTGGAGGCAATGAAAGGTAATGAACGCTGACGCAGGTGCGCTGTCGGCCATTTTGGAACTTGCAAACAAAGGGCTCTCACTACATGAAGGAGAACCATCAGAGGCAGCAGCAGGAGAAGCAACACCCTCAGTTGGCCTAAGAGCCCACAGAGATGCAGGTCTGGGGGGGGGGGGGGGGGGGGGGGGTGGTGATGCTGTCGGCGGGGAGTACCTGTCTGTGGCCTGCATCAGTGATGGGCGGTCTGGAGGGGGAAGGGGTACTGGGTGTGGGGGGGTGCTGGGTGCAGAGAGTGCCTGTGGTGGGGCAGGGGAGAGAGGGCGTGTGTGTGTGTGTGTTTGTGTGTGTGTGTGTGTTTGTGTGTGTGTGTGTGTGCGTGTGTGTGTGTGTGTGTGTGTGTGTGTGTGTGTGTGTGTGTGTGTGTGTGTGTGTGTGCGTGTGCGTGTGTGTGTGTGTGTGTGTGTGTGTGTGTGTGTGTGTGTGTGTGTGTGAGTTCTCAGTGGGGCAGGGGAGAGAGGGTGTGATTTGTGATTACAGGAGCACCACTGACCTCTTCGCCCACGGGGATGACTGGACACACTCAGCAGGGTACTAATGAAGGGTTTCGCCCTCTCTTACAAACTCGTGTGCGTAAATGTAAAAGCCCTCACACACACGCCTACAGACACACACACACACACACACACACACGCACACATACTACACTCCCGTGCAGTGGACACCGGGTTCTCAGGGGTCTGGATTCTCCTGCAGTCGAAACCGGGTCTCAGGCGTCTGTGCTCACGTGCAGTGGGAACTGGGTTCTCCGGCGTCTGTGCTCTCGTGCAGTGGGAACCGGGTTCTCAGGCGTCTGTGCTTTCGTGCAGTGGGAACTGGGTTCTCCGGCGTCTGTGCTCTCGTGCAGTGGGAACTGGGTTCTCAGGCGTCTGTGCTTTCGTGCAGTGGGAACTTGGTTCTCCGGCATCTGTGCTCTCGTGCAGTGGGAACCGGGTTCTCAGGCA
>NC_055963.1:15091214-15093714 GCF_018492685.1 Alosa sapidissima
ATCACATCTCAATTCCCCTGGCTGCAAACCTTCATCATCAGAGCAGGAAGAAAAATTTTATATGGTTTATTCTGTTGAGGCTGCGAGCCCAGATACCTTCATTCTTTAAGGACTAGATTTCCTCCTCACCCCCCAGGTCTGTGCTTCTACCCATCTAACCCCCCCCCCCCCACCACCACCCTCTGCTTATTCCACTCCTTGCACGTCAGGAGCCTCAAAGTCCAAGGGAGTCGCTATAAATAACCACATGAGGTCATCATAAATGATAATTAATTTCAGACGAGGGGATCCCTGCTGTGGACAGAGGAAGAATGGTTGTGACAGCAGCTCAGTTTCTTTCTCTTTTCTCTCTCTCTCTCACTCCCTCTCTCTCTCTCTCTCTGACTCTTCCTTGCTGACGCTCCCTCTCTCTCTCTTTCCCTCTTTCTCTCTCTCTCTCTCTCTCTCTCTCTCTCTCTCTCTCCTCCCACCAACTTGACCATGCTCCTCCATCACCTGTTGCGTCCTCACTGGGCCTGTTCTCTCAGTGGTAACTTGAGACGTCACACTGCTCAAAACTGCAGTGACCTCTGAAGCATAACGAGGCACAGCAAGCAGGACAAAGCAGCACAGTCAAGAGGGGATGTATTTCTCTCCTTTCTTCTTCTTCTTCTTCTTCTTCTTCTTCTTCTTCTCTCTCTCTTTCTCTGTCACTTACTCTCTCTCTCTCACTCACACACACACACACACACACACACACACACACACACACACACACACACACACACACACATTGTCACACAGATGGACACACACACACACTCTCCAGAAAATCCACCATCTGAATGTACTTAAACCTACACTTCCTTTAACACTGAATTCAATTACGGTGATATAAACTATAAAAACATGACGCACCAATGGCGTACCTTACACATAGTAGTTTTCCACATACCTCAGAGAATAAGCGTTTCATCCAGATTGCCGATAAAGTATGCAACGTAAATTTGATTTATTAAGAGAACAAGCATTTTGACTTAAACAGCAACATGCTGTATAACTTGGAACATGTGTTCTAAATATTAATTTATGGCCAAGGTTATGGCTAAGTTACCCTATCATTGCATTGACATTCCCAATGACATTCTATGAATGTAATGAGCCAACAATTTCAAGCACAGCATAATGTAAACAATATGTTTGACAGATCACAGACATAAATGCATCACAAGGCGCCACAACTAACAAAATGTTTCCAAGACTTACATCATGGCTACTGAAAGCCAAATACCCAGTGAAGCAATCATGACAAACCTGACATGGTATTACTCAAACATTTTAATGTCACTCACACAAAGATGGCCAATGTATTTTGAGTTTGCCTTTATGTTGCAGGGGAGTGTTGTTCTGTGGAGGGGGTGGTAGCGGGGGGCTGAGGTGGAGCACTGACCCCACGCTGAGCCCCAACCTCCACCCCCTCTCTTCACCCGACCACAGTGCTCCAAAACAGGAACTGCACCCTCCCCTGATGGGCCCAGTAGGCCCCAATAGTGGCACCGCCCAGGCCGGGCACAGCACCCCAGAAACAGGTGTGAAAGGACAGAGCACAGAAACGAGCTGGCCCTCGTCCAGCTCACAGTGGCCTGACCCTGTACCCAAGCACAGGAGGGGGGTCTCTGTTTACGAGAGTCCCCTCACAGCAAGAGGGGCAAGTACACACTACACACATAAACAATGAGGGGTGTTGAACAACAAGGTGTCGGACAACAGCCGTGAGCAAACTATGAGAGGTGTTCTAGAACAGCCGTGAGCAAACAATGAGAGCTGTTCTAGAACATCCGTGTTGGAGAACAGCTATGAGGCGTTACTGAAGGAATCCTTTCCAACCCCAGCTGCAAAGCAGGGAACAAATCAAAGCATTATGTTGTTTTTTTGTCTTTTAATGGAAAGGATCAAATGTCTCACATATCTATTTGCATGTTGGACCGCATGCTTATATGAGTTAGATATATCACTGCTGTGCCTTGTTAGTTTGTGCATGCGCTGAAATAAATGTGAATTAATTGGAGGCTACAGTGCACGGTGCATTATGGTATCATAAAGGGTTAATAATGGTATCAGGTCTTTTACAATAAGTGTTACCAGATGATATGTTGCTTACAATAGAATTCCAGAGGAATCATTCCTAATATTTCTGTCTCGAATGGCAAAACTGTGTCCAATTTTTCTGTTCTGTCCTTGCAGGGGTGACGCCCTGAAAGATCATTCACCAGATGGAAACCCAAATACACACACACACACACACACACACACACACACACACACACACACACACACACAAGAGAAAGAGAAAGAGACAGACAGAGAGAGAGAGAGAGAGAGAGAGAAAGAGAGAGAGAGAGAGAGAGATACTTTGGCCACATATTCCCAAGCATGCACACACACACACGCACACACACATGACCACATGCTTACACCCCAGGTCTGCTTGTGCATTGTACATTTCCATGACAACAATGGA
>NC_055963.1:15098714-15236214 GCF_018492685.1 Alosa sapidissima
AGATGGTGGTGCACACACATACACACACACACACACACAGGCACGCACATACTATCAGTATCGGCAATTAGAACGGCCAATACATAATTACAAATTCAGTAGGATTAAAGGAAAACCAAATATGCATCATCATTTGGCAGCATTTCCAGTATTGCCGTTACGTAGTCGTTTGTCCACCAGATGGCGCATCGTTGCAGTGAGACGTAGTTTTGTTGGAAGTTAATCTAAAGTGGGTTGGAAAGACGCTTCAGGACAACACTGTAGTTTACCGTAGAGAACGTCTAATAAGGGTAGGATGATTTTCACATGAAATGTAAGTCCCATTTCTTCTTGAAGCCGAAATAAATCTGAGAATGTTTATCGGACATGCTTGGTTTTAACTGCAGGTACCTTAATCTTATACAAGTTGTATACCTACGACCTAGGTAAAATAATGTTAGGCCTACCGTTAGCATTGGTTGAGTGATGGAGGCCAATTTGATTATTGACCAGTGTATTTGTAGAAAACCATAAATGCGGTTACCAAGCAAATTGATATCAGCACTGTAATTGTATCTTTCGACTGTTATCTTCTTGTCTGACCATATAGCCTACAGGAGCTAAGTGAGTTAGTCACAATGCGTTTGCTAACATGATGGTTTTCTAATGGAAAATATAGGCCTAGCCTACCTGAAAGATAACCTGTCTATGAAGCATCCTAAACAGGCTGGGACATTTCTGCTTGCTAAATAGGTTTTTCTGCTGTTGATTCGCTCACAGTCCTTGGTGGCCCTGTCAGTGCTTTGTAAAATGTTGCATTACAGTAAGACCACAAAAAGTCTCAAAAAGCATCTGACCTAACGTTCATTCCCAAACAATCCTCTATTTTCAAAGGTGTTTCAAGTGACGTTAAGGAAGAGCATGGCTCAAAGTAAAGTAACTAGGGCTGAGACGACGTAATTGACTAGACTACATAAATTCGTCAAAGTGAATCATTTATGTCAACTCGTCACAATGTAGATTTATTAACGCACCAGTGATGATCTAGGCTACATCTCCATTTAAACCAAATGTTTTAGAGCGCACTTTGACAGATGTATCCAGGGCAGGGCTGTACCTAATTGCACGTGCTACAAAAATCATTCTGTGCGATGGATGATTTACTAACGTTACGTCTGATACAGTTTTGCCTATGGCTATACATGCGTGAGACTGAGACGCTTGTTTGTTTGTTTGAAGTGCTTGTTTAGGGTGTGACTGTGAGAGGTGAATCGATGTGTTTTGATTCCAGCTTGGTAGTTGTAGTCTATGCGATTAAAAAGCATGTGTGTGTGGGAAGTATCCAAACAATGATAACACTTTCATTATGGCTGCTTTAGCCACTGACCCTTAGCTACTGTACAGTGGGTCCCATTTAGAAGTGGCCACTTCATTCGCGCTTTCTGTGATTCATGCAGCTGGGTGAAATGTATTACAACTTTTCGCCAAGAGGTGGCAGCTTAAGTCTGCTTGATACTGTAAGCCAGGTGTTTTCAACCAGTGGTCCGCGGCCATCAGTATTTTTCCCACGAACAATAACGGACGCAGCTCTCAACTTGGCCCGTTAAAATGTGAACAGTCTAGCGATGCATTTCATGAAGGCCCTTTTGGACATGTCAGTTATTTGTACCACTGGTTAGATGTAAAACTGCATTTCGTTTTAGACTATTGGTATTTAATTTGTGCATTGACAATAAAGTTGAATATCATATGAACTAAAGATGACTAAAATCGTGCATATGTAGAAGAAGAAACATTCACAAAAATTCATGGCATGACCTCTCTTCTTGATAGCTGTTGAAAACTGCATGGAAATGACAGGGATTGTTTTGTTTATTAATAAATAAATAAATGTAAAACTGATACCTTCTGCTTTCCCCAAATACAATGTAGCCTACAGGTGTACATGACCTTTCATCAGTCCAGTTGCAATGGATGAACTGTGATGAACTGCCCTACGTGATTGTTTAGAGATTTTAAAGGTTTTATAACAATGTTTCAAATTTTTTGGCTAGTGCTACAAATCTATTCACCTTCGCAGCGCCAGCAGACTACTTGCTGTGCGGCCCACACACACACACACAGGCATGCCAAACAAGCATACACAAAAGTTTCAAGAGTGGGGGTGGAGTAGAAGATGGATACAAATTGATTAGTGTGATTTATGTTCGCGGAACGGATGTACACTGTACAGGACTGAGCGGCGGTCATATTTTGTACCGCTATGCGGTACATCTAGTTATGAGATCTTATATGTGATCTAATATGATAAGATCACAAAAAAGGGAAACTGAGTGAGTAAGCGTGTGTGTGTGTGTGTGTGTGTGTGAGCACTCTCACTTCTGTGACTAAAGGTTCACTTTACAGCGCACCCCGTGTGTCTGAGAAAAATGTAAATGCAGGCCGTCGGGAGCCCCCATAGTAGCCGGCTGTGCTTCTGCCAGGCCGAGAGATCGCTTTCCGAAAGAAAGTATGACCGTCCACTTGAATTATTCAATCTCCTTTATGTGGGCTAACGTTGCAAATAAAATATCGCCACCATCCTCATCGGCTCCCTGCCCGAGGAGGGGGTCCAGAGATTTGGTGTTTCCGAGGCTGGAAACAGAGGTTCCAAGACTGGCCCTGTAGGGGGGGGTCTTCTATACTGCTCACCGTTACGGAAACTTCTGGCAGTGTCACCGAACGCCACCCCAGTCCGTGTCGAAGGGCATCAAAGGTTCCTTTCTGGCCACTCCTGTGAGTGTCTGGGTCATTAATGTGTCTGTGAAAAGCCCATCACACACTCTGCCTTTACAGAGAGAAAAATGAGCCCGAGATTTCAGCCCAAGTTTTTTTGTTTTCGCAGCTGCTGACTCAGACTGTGTTTCTTTTCTTTCTGTCTTTCTTTCTTTCTTTTCACTCCCCTGCCATTGTTCTTTGTGTCTCAAACATGAGAGAGATGATGTGAGCGTGAGTGAGCTGTGTGTGTGTGTGTGTGTGTGTGTGTGTGTTTCTGTGTGTGTGTGTGTCTGTCTGTGTGTGTGTGTGTCTCGGAGAGTCGGGATGATATAGTGCTTTGCAGATGGCAGATGGCGGTTAAAGAGCTGATTCATTTTTTTACGCGTCTGCCGAGACAACACGCAGAGGGCCGAGCAGCGGAGGTCTGTCTGCCTGAAACATCATTCATTGGCTCACCTCTGCACTTCTCCAGCCAATCCTAGAAGGCCTCTCTCCTCCTGGTGGTGGAATGGAATGTACAGGAAACAAGACAAAACGACAGCAGCCCGTATGGAGCAACATGTTGTTTGCCAGAGGGCACTGATGACACAAATCAAGCTGCAGTTGATGAGACGATATAAATCAACCTCTCCACCACAATTTGCCCCAAGCTAGATATTTATTCACATACTGTATGTACTGGTTACACTCATCTTTCCGCCGATATATAATTCTACCAGGTGCTCTTGGCATACATTTGGGTCTTTTTTTTTAGTAACCTAGCTGGTTTTGACATGGTGGAGGGGCAAAAGCAAATCCTGACGTCACCGGCCAGTGTAAGCAGCATGTAAAGGTTAAGGAGGAAAGAATAGCCCCTCCACCACCCCACCTGCCCCAGGCCCTGCTCATGAATGGTGCCATTTAAACAGAGCAGATCCTGAGTGGGAGAGGGAGGGGTTGTAGAGGCTGCTGGCGTCACCCTCAGCACAGACACAAGGCACACTCACCCCCTCCAGACACACACACACACACACACACAGGTCTGGGTGTCTGACTGGACCCAGAGAGGGTGAAGCAAAGAGAGGTCTGAGGTTTGGTCCACTCCCGTCCACTGCGGTCATCCTTATCTAGACTTTCTTCTGCCTCATGACAGAATTCAGAGGAGGCCTGTATTCTGTCACGCCTGTGAAGACAGCACAAATTGCTGACATTTTAGGAAACATTGAAGGCAATAGTTGAGACGTTGCGTTGAGAGGGTGAACCTCAGGTCATAACTTCTAGAATATTTCACAAGCCTGAACATGTAGGCGCCACTTTCAATTATTACTTACTACTGCATTCTAACCGATGAAAAACAGTTGATGATTTTGAAATGGCTATTGCATAATGTCTGGATCTGTTAACTTCAGCTGAACTGGCAGGTCACAGGCTCTTCGTTAATGTTCAGTGCATGTGTGGTTTGAGGCTCTGAGGCTCACAGAGAGGAGAAAAACCTGGGCTTCAAAAGCAAGTGATGTGAGCATTCTATAAATGGCAAGGCTAAAATTAACCTTTCACCTTAAATCAGCCAAGCACGTAATGTCCTTTTTTTCCCCTTCCCTCTCTTGCCCCTTCGTCTCCCCCGAGATCCTCTCAAAAGCATTTTGTTCTTTCATTCGGTTACTTCACCAGATTGGTGGCTGTCTCTAACGTGGAAAAGCAATCAGGACAAAAAGTGGAGGAGAGGGACTGCCAGGCCAGTCAACGTGGCACTGGGAGCCCTGGAAGCGCGTTGGGACGGGCACAGCGTTGGGATGAGCACAGCGCTCCACAGCATCGCCCAGTCAAGACCAGGGGGATTAGTTTTGTTTTAAAAGAAAACAGCGCAGAGGCCGACAGTGACCGAACAGTGACCAGACTGATGCGTAATTAGCAAGAGCTAAGCCATGGCCTAATTAGCCCGTAGTCCCCCAAAGCCACAGAAGCCGCAGTGCACGAGCCCACGCAAATACTGGCACGGAGACAGATAATGGCCACGCATGTGAGCGCCTTCACGAATGTCACATGATGGCCAAGTGCTTTGTACAGCTGTCTCTCTGAATTTGTGGCTTGAAGCGGATTTGATGATGGCTACCAGCAGGACTTTCATTTAGCATTGCCTAGACAGGATCGACTGCTGCTGAGGCATCAAGAAAGATGTCAAGGAAGACAGACTGGACTCAAAGTGGCATTTTCTCCAAATGTTTTGACTATTGTTTTACCACAAATAGATATCGGTCATCTTAAATATCCCGCCATTCCAAAATGGTCAGCAGCTCCAGAGCCTCGAACAATGACTGGTCTTCTCCCTCTCTCCGCTCTCCCTGGAGACGGCTACTGTCACAGTACGAGAGCGAATGAACCGTTGGCTCGATAAGCTCTGTTGTTGCAGCGCGGCCAGCGTGGAACGCCGACGTATTTCCTGCGGCTCCTCGGCAGCGCTGCGCTGGCCTCACGGCTCCGACACCGAGAGCGATGCTATCAGGTCCAGTCCAGTCGCGGCTCTTCCGGCCTTTGGAGCGGCGGGACAATGCAGGGGGGCAGAGGCAGGAAGAGGCCCCTGGGGCCGGGGTGGTGAGGCAGCGAGGAGCCGTGGAGCACCGCCACCATTGTTCTCCTGCTCCTGAGTCATGCTAGAGCTCCAACAGCCACACTCCCAGTCCTACTGATTTGGATGGACTTGTCACACACACACACACACACACATGTATGCATGCACACACATACACACACACACACACACACACACACACACACATAGGAGTAAGGATAAGGAGGAGTTCTACTGACACTTTGTCGCAAAATGTCCTCTTTTTGCTGGTCCTCAGGAAAACAATGGCCAAAAGCCCAGGCAGTTGTTAGACATTTCCTACACATCTGAGGAATGACTCAATTTGTTTCTGCACTGACCAATTTACTGGAGGTGGTGCAGAATAGCCTAGCAGAACAAAAGCTCTCAGTGACTTAACATGGATAAGGGGAAGATGACCAAGTGTTTGTGCAAATTCCATAGCAGGAGTAAACAATCTGTTTTTAGACCTAACTGCCTCCTCTCACACACAGCCGCCAGGGGAGCAGCCTCATGTGAAACTGATTACTAATACACACTAACACCTGCTCTCTTTCATTAGGAACTCATGAAATATCAAACAAATGCTTTCATGGCATTTTCAGATATGTGCCAAATCTGGAGATGATGCAGCAAGGCACAAACGCACACACGCATGCACGCACACACACACACACACACACACACACACACACACACACACACACGCACGCATTCACACACACACACACACACACACACACACGCACACACACACACATACACAAACATACACACACACACACACACACACACACACACACACACACACACACACACATACACACACACACGCACACACACACATACACACACACACACACACACACACACGCATGCACTCACGCACACATACACAAACACACACATACACACACGCACTCACACACGCACACATACACAAACACACACATACACACACACACACACACACACGCACGCACGCACGCACGCACGTTTGATGCTGTAATCTGATCAAAAGACCAATATACTTTGTCTGAGGCAGGATTATTAAATAATTTGAATTCTATTATAGAACCTGCGCCAGAATAGCTGTTCTGATTCAGCAGAGACAAAGACAGGAGATCAAGGTTTCAATCTGGTATCAGGTGGAATTGTAACCACAGTGAGAAGCTGTAGCATCATGTAGAGCGTAGAAGTGGAAATGCTGTTTGCAACACAGACAGACACAACCTTTGTCCTGAGTGTGCAGTTCTTTCCTCTGTGTGTTTTTTCCAATACATTGGATCAAATTCCCCATCAAGTCAACACAGGGTGACAGATACCAGGAAAAAAAATAATACTGTAAAAAAAAACTCCTTCACTAGTCACTTTGCATCCTGACCCAGAGGAAGCATGTGTGCCATGACTCCTCTCCTCTCGACCCTCCGCTACTTCCTGTGAGCAGAGGAGAGGAGAGGAGAGGAGAGGAGAGGAGAGGAGTGGTGAGGAGAGGAGAGGAGAGGAGGAGAGGAGTGGTGAGAAGAGGAGTGGTGAGGAGAGGAGAGGAGAGGAGGAGAGGAGGAGAGGAGGGGAAAGGAGAGGAGAGGAGAGAAAAGGAGGAAAGGAGAAGAGGAGAAGAGGAGAGGAGGAGAAGAGAGGCGAGGAGGAAAGGAGGAGAGAGGAGGATATGAGACAAAGAGAGGAGAGGTAGAGAGAAGATAAAAGGAAAAGAAAAGAGAGAAAATAAAAAAAACTCCCTCTCTGGTCACTTTGCATCCTGACCCAGAGGAAGCATGTGTGCCATGACTCCTCTCCTCTCGCCTCTCCGCTACTTCCTGAGCCTAGCGGCAGGGTCAGGTGACCACTGGCAACCGTCGGGGCACAGGAAGTCAGATGTGACCACTGCAAATCGCACAGAGACGTGGAGTCACATTATCCACCAGTCCAGACACTGGGAGAGGCTGCTGTGCGGAAAATCTGACTGGGACTGGACGATTGGTCACCAGTGATGTCTCCCTGTTAAATATGCTGAGACTGAAAAGGGTGAATTACTGAACTCTGCTCTAACCGCCTGCAGACTCGATGACCTCACCTATAGCACAGGAGAGAAGATAAAAGCATAGAGCCATTAAAGTGACAACACAGCCTGATGTATTTCATTTCAGCACCACACCAACTGTATATGGCCATCATATGTATGGAGATGAATGTGGGTTAGGTGGTAAGAGTGCTTGTGAGGAGGAAAGGGAAGAGAGTGGAAGTGTGACCATAAACACAACCAGTTCTTCTCCCATATCCAGTTTCTTGCCTCATCTGTATCAGTGGTTCTCACAGTGTGGGGCAGGCCTCACTAGTGGGGAATAGAGACATGACAGGTGGGAATGTGTGTTTTATTTGTGCCTACCTTTAGTAATCAGGAGGATCAGAGGTTGAAAACAAAACAACAGAAACAGAGGAGTCATAAACAGGCCTACATATACATTAAAGAGTCATAAACAGGCCTATATACATTAATGAGTCATAAAAAGGCTTATATACATTAAAGAGTCATAAACAGGCCTATATACATTAAAGTACCATCAGATCCAGGGGACTGAAACAAGAAATGTAACGTGGAACCAAAATGTAAAAGTAATATTTAACGTGTTTAACGTTACCATTTTGCTGGGGTGATGGGGTCAAGTGGGGCTTGACAATCCCCCACCTCCAGAGTGGGAAATTACAGAAGAGAACCACTGATTTGTATTGTCAGACGTGTGGAAAAACATGTCCCAGAGTCTTCTGTTAGTGTATCACAGGGCAGCAGACTGGAGTCCTTTTTAACTCCCCATACCACAATATTGAGTAGCTTAGGGTTAGGGGTTAGAGGTTAGGGGTTAGGGGTTAGGCTCACGCCTGGGTATACATAGCACCAGGTTCATGTAGTTCCAGCTACAAAGTAAACAAAAGAAAGTAAAAGTAAGGACAAAAAGAGAATAAAAAAGTAAGAACTTTACATATATCATTTGACATAGCTACAAATACCTGAAATACTAGAAATACAAAAGTATGTACAAAGTACGATGGTTTGTGTCATCCCTCATTTACTGTTTGGAGCAGGGCTATTCATGAGAGGTATAAATGAAAACTCCAGGTCTTCACTGGATTATGAGCCTCTTGGAACAAACTGGGTACAGCTGCATCTCAACAACAACAGAGCCAGAGACAAGAGTGCTGAAGAACAAGAGTAGATAGCTCCATCTAGTGGTCGAATTGTCAAAATGCAGACAATTTGCAGATCAACAGTAATTGCATATCATGCCTGGTCTGTATGTAGTTTTTGCCTATTGTTTACACACTTTTTGCAGAATTTGGCTCATTATGTCAAAACTCAACACACAGCCAAATAAGACATAGCACTTGGAGATAAACAACTCACATATATGCCAAAATGAAACACTGCAATCGAAGCTCAGCAATCCTTTCTAAAAATGTCTCAAATCAACAGCAACACACGGATGTGTTTTTTTTTTTAACACTGCAGTCTTTGTGTTTCTATTTTTTTTGTCATTTTCTCGGACTCAGTCTTCTGTGAAACTCAAAAGCAGAATTTCTGCAGTAATCAACTGACATTTTTTGCAACAAAAGTTTTTACAAAAAAATCTTACAAAAACATTAGAGACATTCTAAATAAAAGTACAATCACACTTATCAGTGTAAGTGAATGTATTATAAACAAATAAAAAATGTAGTTACAAAACAAAAGTAAAAAAAAAAAAAAAACAATTACTGGAAAAATTGTATGTGTGTGTGGTGGGGGTGGGGTGGGGGCTTTATGGATCCTGCCACAAGTCTTCATTGACATCGCAGGTATTGTCTTCTCGGGCTAGGCAATGGAGAAAATATCACCTTGTGTGCCGTATGCACCATTGAACTGACCCCACCTCAATGTCTCTGCATCCCGTTTCCATTGCTTGCAAAAAAGGCATGCAGGTATGTGGTTGGTGGTCATATACAATGTAAAAGCACACAATTGAACAGGTACACACAATAACTTACCTGAAATGTATTTGTAGTGCTAAGCCTCAGACTGATTGGTGCTCAGTTTTCTCTGTAAGTGTTTTCAGGTATGTGTGTGGGTTTTACCAGATGCTTGCATTTTGAATAGAAGTGTTTTCTCAATGATAACAGGAGTATCATTTTTGAACAAAGTGTCTAATGCAAGAAATGTGTAGTGTTTTGCAATGTAAGAAAGGTATAGTGTTTCGCAAGTGTGTTGCAGAATTTAAAACAATGTACAAAGCAGAATATGTGTTTAAGCTATGGTTATGTGTTTAAAGTATGCTACAAGAAGTTTAGGTAGGCTTTGGTCTAAGCATTCGATTTTAGTGTGTAAGCAATGGGCAAAAACTGTAATATACATCCATGGCTATGGCATCTCAAAGACAGCAGATCCTTAGACAGTTCTTGAAGATCAAGAATAGATAACGCCATCTAGTGGTATAATAGTCAAAATGCAGCCTGGTCTTTCTAATGTACAGTACATTTATGGCTATGGTATCAGTCTTGCAGCAGTGAAAATATTGTCTTTCATCTTACTATCATCTGGATGATATATCTTGCCAAAACCTGAATTAATAGTTTGTCCCATATCAAATGTATGTTGGCCATTGTTGATAATATCTTTTGTTAGCCTATCCTAGACAGTGCCAGCATAATCTGCATTGCAAATCACACACACTGATGTAAAGATACTGAGGACCATCATAAACCAGTGGATGATTGTTGCTGCTTAATTATATTTTATAGCAAGGCTTTCAAAGCATTGTAGTAAAACAAATAGCAAAAATAGCAAAAAGCAAAATAAAAATAATGTTTTCTGCTAAATCTTTTTTTTTTTTTTAAAGCAAAGGCTATCTATTCAACTACTTTTAACAACATCTTCTTTTCTACAGAATCTCTTGATGTTCATGAAATAACTCCTCTTTCGGTCAGAACTGTCGATATGCATTCCTACATCGAGATGGAGCAACTAATTTGATTACTGTGGTAACACAAACCTGACTGAAAAGGGTCTATGTGTATATGATGACAGGCGCTTTATAGTGCACATGTAGTATTATTGGCAGTAATCTACAAGCCTGGCATCGCTGTTCTGTATGTCACTGAGTTAGATTAATAGAGTACAGTCTCAGATGAGAATTGATTGGTCCACTAGATTTCCTACCACATTTTCATGATCTGTGGTGAGTGGCTTAGGCAACTGCTGCTGTAGAGGTTTGGGAGGATGCTCTTATCAGAATGGATTTGGCTAAAACCACATACCCATTTAGGGAGTGGGAAAGGGCTTTGCTGAGGGGGGGAAGTGCAGCATATCACAGGTTTCTTTTCTCTCACTGGGTTTGATACATTCACCTTATCACACTCCACGCCAGCTAAACTCTTAAAAACTCAGTTTCCACTACCAGACCAAATACAAACACACAATTTACTAAATGTATTAAAAACTTTCAGCAACATGATGGCCGTAACCTTGACAATACTCAGTTCAGGCTTCTCAGGATGACCATATAAAATGCTTGGAGAGGCAATGCAGGTTCTCACCAGTCAAACGGAATCAACAGGGAGAGAAAGAGGAACATTCTTGTCTCGGCTAGTGGCTGTATGCTACTCTTATTTCAGAATACTGTCGGGGGTAACAGCAAGATCAGCACTGTTAAGTATGGAAAGTGTTTCACTCTTGTATGCTCAATGACAATTTGAGATATTTTTACAGAATAAATGAACACAATGCTCTTCAATTCATTATTTTTTAATTCATTTATTTTTTCCTTACATTTTATATAAAAAAGACTTTGTATGAGTATCTCTTCTGTAGGCAACAGTAAGCATCAGAGTCGCTCCAACCAATCAGCACTGAAATAATGTAACTCCTTCTCCTACACACACATACACACACGCACAGACACACACAGACACACACACACATACACACACACACACAAACACACACACACACACATACACACACACACACATACACACACACACACACACAAAGGCAATCACAGAATGGGTTGGATTTTAATGGCTGCAGTGATTTCAGGCCTTATAAGCAGAAGAGGATAGTTCTGCCCACTGCATCTATGAAGCCCTGGCAGGGAACCACAAATACACAGAGAGGAGAAGAGAAGAGAGGAGGAGAGGAGAGAAGAGAAGGAGAGGAGTGAACAAGAGAGGAGAGGAGAAGAGAGGAGGGCAGGAGAGAAGAGAAGGAGGAGAGGAGTGGACAAGAGAGGGGAAGAGAGGAGAGAGAAGGAGAGGAGAAAGAGAAGAGAGAGGAGAGAGGGAAAGGAGGAGAGGAAAAGAGAGGATAGAGAAGGAGAGGAGAGGAAAAGAGGATAGAGAAGGAGAGGAGAAATAGAGAAGGAGAGGAGGGGTCAGACCCATGGAATGCACATGTACAGCATGAGGTTTCTGTCATCATCACTTTTTTTTTTTTTTTGTGGGACTGTTAACCCTCCCCTTTTGCAGCATACATATCTGAGACCCTCTGGTTTTCTTCTTGAGTGCTTTCTCTTTCAAATAGATATATACGTTTATCTATACGTACGTTCTTTACATTAAGACGATAAAATGAAAGTCATGACAGGAGACAGCAGACCCCACTGTGCACACAGCTGCGGCCACACTCCGATGGGCACGGCACTCGACCACCTAACCTTGTGCTCCCACTAGGTAAGGTGGTAGGTGACCGATGGGCACGGCACTCAACCTCCTGACCTTGTGCTCCCACTAGGTAAGGTTGCCGAGTACTAAAGGCTGGCAGGCCTACACTGATCCAGACCAAACATGCACACAGGGAGGGCACGCATGGATAGATTATTACAAAGGCAAAACAAACAAACAAACAAACAAGGACAAGTTATAAACAAACAGGGTGGGGGAAGGGGACAACATACATACTTTTTATCATTTCATGATATGGAACGAGATCGCCATACAGAACTAGCGTGCTCTCTTACTGACAGCATTGATTGCTGTGCCACATAGATTGCCCCCCCCCCCACACACACACACTGGCAGCCATTGAAATCAGCATCACTTCTCATTTGACAACAGGGGAGGGCAGCTCCCGCCGCCATTTAGATCTCTGAATGTTCTAGTGAGACTTCAGAAGGGGGGTAAGTGGGGGTGATGACACAGGCTTGGTAGGCAGCCCAATGCCAGTGACGTCCCATGGCACTGCACGGCACAATATCAGAAATAAAAATTCACCATAACCAAAACAATATGTCCCTATAATGACATTCATATTCATACAAAATAACAATGAAAACAAAAAAACAAAAATAAAAACAATGAATGTGAAATGATTTAGTTTGAAGAGGTGCCCAAAAAGGCCATTGTGTTCTCATTTGCCAACTCCGTTTTGATTATGGAATACATTACACGGCAAAAGACAAACAACTAACAAACAAACAAACAAAAACATTGTTTCCTTAGTGTCATGCTCACTAATGAGTAAAAGAGAATTTATCCAATGTCCTGATGATCTGAACTTATACAGCATATTTCAACAGGGGGGTCATAGATGTCAATGACTTTAAACATTAAACAACAGCTTTTTAAACCTCACAGTCATATCCACAGAAACAAAAGACACATACATACTCTGCCCCGTACCAACGGCAAAGAAAATAGCTAATAAAATGATACGACTGTCAAAATGGTTGGAACTTTGTGAAAATGTCAAATCCAAAAGCACCTGTATGAAAAAGAATACAACCCACTGACATGCGCTGATGAGCAGCTCACACATTCCTTTGCTGAGGCACACTCAGAACTACATAGAAATTCATTCTTTAGTGCACACACACACACACATACACGCGCACACACACAGACACACACACACACACACACACACACACGCACACACACATACACACGCACACACACACACGTGCGCACAAATACATGCACAAACATTCACACACACACATGCGCACACACACACACACACACATGTGCGCACACATACACACACACACATTCACACAGTCACATATAGACTAAGAACAGTTTTTTTTTTGTCTTTTCAGGTTTCACATAATTTAGCACAAAAAAGTTTTTTTTGTTACCACTTCAAAACATCTCCAAAGACTTTTCCTTTAAATATTTTACTCTAATTAACATATAATAAGTTTGACTTGAAGCTTTTTAAGATCATTGCCATAATATTTGTAATATCTAAATGGACATTTTTCTGTGATGTCAGGTCAATGGGGGCAAATTAAAACAATTTGAGGCAAATGACTGGGGAAATGAATTGATGTCATTGGAATCATCACACACTCCAGCTTTTGTCCCCTTTGTTTGAAAAGAGAATATTGCTATTCAATCTACAATTTTAATCTGAATTGGCTACGACAACACTTGGTGACTTGATTAATGTGACGTGCACAGTCTGACGTTCAAGTCTATATTTTAAAAGGAAACTACATCGCCACCTACTGCAACATGTACACTGAAACGGCAAATAGCTAACCGCTGTCTAGCGGGATTAAAACAGCAACGTAACAGTGTCATTGTGCAAATAACGGTTAAGAGTTACCGTTGTCAAGGTGCATGCATTGTACATGGAGACTTTGTGTGAAGTGCACCCACCATTAAGTAAAAAAAAAAAAGAAAACCAAAAAACAATAATTTCATCAAACGAAAACGTATATCAGACTTTTAGACAAATAACAACATAGAGTGGGTATCATTTGTCCAGTATAGCCTCACATTTCAGAAGTCATACTCTTTTCCCAAATTATACTCAAATAAAACCAATTTGGGGTCAGTCATCAATAAATTGCATCACAGCTCCTGTGTTTACCGCTACAGTTGGGTGTAATAGATAAGGAGCTCTTGCTAGCTGTAGTGGCACTGTGGTTCATAGACAAGAAAGGATAAAAAGCCACCGAAGGAACTAAAAGAACATTTGGCCTGGTTTCAGACCAGTTTCCCCACTCACAATACAAATCAAGCTTATTACGTGCATACAGGCGTATCAAGCAGTGTGCTCACTCTTTCTCGCGCTCACACACACTCACGCTGTTCGTGATGAACTCTTTTACAGTACATTGTAACCAAGTATCTCCAGGATTTTAGTTAGGTCTGCTTCACACTGTAGGGTGACGCCAGTGGCCTCTGGTGACCAGACATTTATTTTTTCCTATCCTTATTTACTAGTTTGTTTGTTTTCTTGGGCGGCCAATTCCCCTGTACCATCTCTGGTCAACTCAGCAACAGACAGTGAGCCTCTGCACATTAAATTCACTGGTGGTGAAGCCACATGCGTAGGCAACATTTTCCAGCGTCCACTAAGCCAGGGTGAAACAGGAAACTATGACCTACACACGCCTCGTCATACTAGGGCTGGGAGATATGACCTCAAGTCAGTACCAAGATACTTTCCAACAGTTAGGCTACTTCAGGAACAATGATATATATTTTTTAGAATATTTGTCACCTTTCTTTGAACTGTAATGGATCAATGATTTGATTGATTAATAAATATGGTGGCCACCACACTGAATGTAAGACAGTGGTGAGAAAGGTGTGACACTCACTCGTGCTGATGGTGTCTCGTACTTTGTTAAGAGTGCAGAATGTAATGGCACGGAAGAGTTGCCGCTACCGACACTTATAAACCGGAGCTGACGTTTATCCAGAAATGCATTCTGCGGTCAGTAAGAGCTTCTCATCAGTGATATGAGGAAATGTTTGGTATATCTCCCAACCCTACAGTGCATCATGCCCTCCCCCCTCTGACATATTAAAGTATTCTTTTGATCCATTATTACTTGGTATGTTTTTCTAAGGCCAGGCCAGATTTTTTTACGAGATATGTTGCTTTCATATTTCAGACTGGCCCCTAAAGCCCATATTTCTAATCACTCCAATTACAAAATTCATCAGTGACAGTTACGTTTCACGTTCTACCTGTCAACATTACGCAACGCTTATCCATAATAACAATAATGATGATAATAATAATAATAGCATTAGTAATAAAACAATCTACTCATCGACTGAGTTGATTCTACCCTTCAATTTCAATCTAGTGAAAATCTTGTGCAAAACTTCTGCAGAGGTGCTGGACTTAGACTTCGGTGGGGAGCTCTAGTGCATCTGGCCCAGACAGGAGGCACACCTGCTGGCACGGTGGCCGATCGAGGCTCTCTTCAGGCGGACTGGGGGGCTCCTCCTCCTCCTCCTCCTCCTCCTCTTCCTCCTCACCTCTGCTCTCAGGGCGTGGATCCTCCACGGACAAGGGCGAGCTCTCACCCGAGCTCTGCTTGCTGGTGGCCAGTTCGTGGCCCCCGCTCTCCGTGTCTCCCTCCTCTCCTCCTCCCCCCTGGCCGGGCCCAGTGACCTCCTTGCACTCCCGCTCCGCTTTCTCAGCTGTGGCGTGGGACTGGACGGCGCTGGCCTCCATCTGGCCGATCTGGTAGTACAGCAGTGGAGCGGCGGGCTGGTCTTTCAGGAGGCAGCGCTCCTGCTGCTCCTGCGGCTGTGGCTCTCGCTGCGCCTCCTTCTCCTGCTCCTCCTGCTGCTCCACAGGCTGCAGCGCTGCCTCCTGCTGCTCCTCTTGTTCCTCAGGCTGCAGCGGCGCCTCCTGCTGGCCCACGGGCTCCTGTGCGATGCAGAGCAGCGCTGTGCCCCCAGGGAAGGCCCCCTGGATCAGCATGCCCTCCACGGCCTCCGCCCTGCGCGCCTCCTCCACCAGCTGGCCCGCCAGGAGGCAGAGCGTGGGCTCCTCCTCGTGCTGCACCTCCATCTCCAGCGCCACCACCTCCTCCTGCTCCTGCTCGCGCCTCCTCCGCTCGCGCTCCTCGGCGCTCTGCAGGTGCAGCACGGCCGTCTCGTTCTCGCGCTCCAGGCTGTCGTGCTCGGCCAGCAGAGCCTGGACCGCCCGCGCGTCCGCCTCCAGCTCCGAGCCCGGGGACAGTGAGGGGGACGGAGACATGGACGGGGACGGCGTGGGCGCCTCGGGGTCGTCCTCCAGAACCTCGCCCAGCAGCCCACGCTTCTCCAGGTCCAGCTTCATGATGGTGTGCAGGTAGTGCGTGCGCACGCGGAGGGGGTTGAACTCGATCCGACCGGCGCCGTTGCCACAACCCTCCCGCGAGCAGCCACAAGGGAACGACATCCTGTCCACCTGGTAAAGACATGGCGGTCATTTTAAGCACAAGCATCACATTCAATAGGTATGTCAGGCACCTCATTACAAATCAGCTGCTCATACATATCATACACAGTGTTTGGAAGTAAATGAATACATGTATTCCGGATTACATATTTTAAATACAAATTATGAGCAACTGTATTTAAATACAGTTACAATATAAGTCGGTGGTATTCAGAATACAGTACATGATAAATTCTAATCATTAAAACATGTACGCCATGCCTTTTCAAACTCAAATTAAAATATTTGTTGACACTATGAGTCTTACAACTTCACATAACCTCACATAACTGTTTCATCCACTGCTAATAAAATATAATATAACGTTCATGTAATCCAAAGTATTAAAAATATGTTACTCACTTTGAGTAAGCTATTGGAATATGTTACAAAATACATTGTAGGGCATGTATTCAGTAATCTGTAGTGGAATACATTTTAAAAGTAACCCTCCCAACACTGATCATACATACATACAGTACATATTTCAGGCGAGAACTTGACTCTTTCAGTGAAGTGCCCTCTCTAATTCATTATACATAGGTTTCCATGCAACATCACAAAAACATGTGTGCGCATCTAAGGGACAGAAAGCAGCATAGAACAGTATGGAGAAGCATAGAGCAGAAAAGATTACTTGGAGTTGTGTTGTAACCGCACCAACCGAAACAGCAATGGTTAAAGAATGTTCTATATTCCTTTTTAAAGTGTATATTTGGGGCTTTTTTCACTTGGTTATGATTGGATAGTGAAGAGACTGATAGGAAGTGAGTGGGAGAGAGAGATGCGGTGAGATTGGGAAATGACCCGGGTCAAACTCGAACCTGTGTCCCCGTGGACACTTGGGCCCGAATGGTACGGAGCTGTAGCCAGTTCTGACACAGCACTCCCGATTTATGTAGGGCTGTACAATGTGACATGTCATACATACGACACAAAAATCAGTGATATTAATCTAATATCAGTGGATATTTAATTTGGACCTTCCGCACATTCAGACATGACAAACGAGAGAAGTGATATGTGGAGCCGAAAGCCCAGGGTGCGAGTGTAGCCTGTGACAGTGACAGTGTAGCTAACAGGCTATAGGATTATAGATCCAATTCTGTAACAATAACAATGTTATCATTATTGAGTCAGCAAGAGTATACAAACCATGCCAAATCTAGATTACAGCAGCCGACTATTAGGTCAGCTTTATAACGCTGTGGCCGGCCAGTGAGCGCTTTTTGCCCCATGGCTACACGTGCATCTAGTAATTTTGGTTAACGGGAAACCCGTCTGTATGAGTGTAGAGCGGATGTCCAATTAGCTTTCTGGTTGACAGTAAGTCTGTCCAGAGAAATGTGTCATCCCCATGAGACGCTGGGCGAACAGAGCTGGTGTGTGAGTAGGAGACTCTGAGGAGCACTGATAGAGCGCAGGGGAGAGGACAGAGGGGGCAGCCACAGAGCGTGAAGCTAAACCAACAGACAAATGCATCTCACATGGTGTGCAAGAGGGCAGAAAAATGACAGGAATGTTGCAGACACACTAAACAATGCAAAGATACACACACACATACACACACACACACACACACACACACACACACACACCTATCATGACTGTACAATCTCTAAGTGAAGGTCTGATATTTACAAACGGATACACACTAATCAATATAGGTCACATGGCAGAAGATTCTACAACGGCTCTACCACTTCTCATCTCTCTATCTACTCCCCAGTCTTTAGAGGCTTGCTGATCACTGGAGCAGTTGCAGGGATTTGCATAAGCCACACCTATGCTTTGACTGGGCAAGCACGAAGATCAGCACGGTCTCTGTGCTCTCTATCTGATGATAACCCTGGGCAGTGGCGCTCACCTGGCATTTGATGCCCGCCTGGCTGCAGCCGCAGTGGCGTGGGTCGCAGTAGAAGCGACAGTCGCAGCCGCACTCCTCGCGCGAGAGACGGATGGTGCGCAGCTCGGCCTTCTCACGCGCGTCGATGCGGTTGATGCCCGAGGCGCGTAGGAGTGCCCGGCGGCGTTTGGTGGGCAGCGGCTGCAGGAAGAAGCAGTCGTCCACCTCCACGCTCTCCACGTCCAGGTCCTCGTCCGACACGTCGTCCAGGGTGAGGAGCTCGGCCTGGGCGCACTCCACCGTCCCGTTACGGGTCAGCTGGAATAGAGAGGGGTGTCAGGAGAAAGACGCGGCCATCAAGTTTGAAAGAATGACTCATCTTTTTAAAAACTTACAGGGTGTGCAATTGAAGCGCTCCATTCACAGAGTATAAAAATGGTTACTGGTAGCCTGGAAGCCAGCCCGAATGTACCACGCCCACAAAATTTGAGGTCAGGAAAGTCAGTCTGGTCTTGCTCCATTAAGAAGCCTCTAAGCCTGTATGAGAGCTGTGCACACCAATGAAATCATCTGGGAGGGCTTTATACGATGATGGACAGATGACCAGCGGTGCCTAGTCATTCTCGTCACCTGAGTGCACTTCGGTTGATTTTGTTTACAACATTTGTCGAGAAGAAGGATGTTTTGGCTGTTCTCCCTACAGGATTCACATATTTCGTTGTTCTGATTGGTTAGGTATATCCAATTGAGCGCAGAGGCATTTCCCCCCTGTATCGGTTCAAACACGCCCCATAATCATGTCCCAATGGAGCAGCATCAGACTCAAATTCTGAATCACACTGGCTATGTCAGGTAGGGCATCGCTATCACATCTGCTGCAACCAGTTCCATTGATTATAGTGGAAGCTAATTGTTGCAGCACCCACTCTTAAAGGAACGCTTTAATTATGTGCCTGGTGTAGTCTGCCTGTTAGATTTGATTTCATTATTCTTAAGTGCTTAAACGACAAACAATCATGGCCGTAAAGTGTTGCAGGACTATGAGAACACCATTTGAACTGCATTTACCACCACAATTCTTCATTATTGTGTATTTGGAACTGAGGCTTCCAGTAAGCACACGTCAAGTCCTGCAACTGACTTTCATTGAAATGCACTACTCAGACTTCCAAGATGGATATAACTGTCCTTCCTGTCCTTCCCCCCCTCGACATCTTCCTCCTCCTCACCTTCATCTTGCGGGCGTTGAGCTTCTCCTGGCGCAGGTGTTGGCGCAGGATGAGCCTGTGGCTGCTCTCCTGCTCGCGGGCGAACTCGCCCAGCGTGTAGTGGCGGATGTCGCAGTGGTGGCGCGCCATGCCCAGAGAGCTGCCCCCCTGACTGGGCACGCTGGTGAAGCCCTGGCGCCGGGAGAAGTAGTACACCGTCACCGAGTCGAAACGCACGCGCTTCCGCCCCAGCGCCGGCCGCGGGCGCCTGAGGATGGAGGTCGCTGTGTGACGGAGAGATAGAGAGACAGAGAGGGAGGGTGGAGAGAGAGAGAGACAGAGAGGGGTAGAGAAAGAGAGAGAATGAGAGAAAGAGAGAGGGAGACAGAGAAATAGAGAGTGCGAGAGATACAGAGAGATAGAGAGACAAAGAGAGGGGGGGAGAAAGAGAGAGACAGAGACAGAGCAGTAGAGAAAGAAAGAGAGAGAATGAGAGAAAGAGAGGGAGACAGAGAGAGTGCGAGAGATAGAGAGAGAGAGAGAGAGACAGAGAGTGAGACAGAAAAAGAGTGAGAGAGACAGAGAGAGATAGAGAAAGAAAGAGAGACAGGGGAGAGAGAAGAGAGAGAGAGAAAGAGATAAGGAGATGGATATTAGACGGAGAGTGCTGATAAACTAAAAAACATTACTCTACACATCAACAAGTTAATAACAGAGAGCATGATTGACAGACTCTGCCTCCACACGAGCTCTCCAGCTTAGCAATCACACCGTGAGTCCTTGAAACCCACAGCTCAACTGTGCGAAAGCTCAAAGGCCCGCTGCCAGCATGTTATCAGTCTGGAGTTTATCAAAATATAATCCTCCTACACTATATAGCCACCAGCAGCTACACTCCTGAATGTTGAATGGGCCAGATATCCACCTTGATCTTGTGTCCACACTACATCAAACCACCAGTCGCCTCCTCAGAATTATACTGTTCTATCTGCGTCCAGACCGGTTCTGAGATATCCAGTGTCAAAGCTTCTGCATTCCAAATGGTAAAACTGATGTGGAACAAGTCTCTTTAGATATAATTTCCTAAAATGCATACAACTTTAAACAAAAAAAGTAACAAACAAACCACACAAATAAGAACATGTGAATAACCATGATGACCTCTACCACAAGTCCGACCCCGTCCCCCTAACTGTGTCTGATCTGACCTGGGCTGGCCTTACGCGTGAGGGAGCTGGAGGGGGCATTGAGACTATCGCAGCTGTCTGCGCTGTCGCTACTGGAGATGTCATCGTCGGAGTCCTTGGGCGTGGAGAAGGGCGAGCCGCTGTCCACCTCCTCGAATTTTCGCTTCAGGCCCAGTGTCCCCACTGTCTCCATGGAAACTCAGCGTCTGCGAAAAGGGAAAAAAAGAGAAAAAAGGCACAGAGGCCAACCGGCAGGTTTTTGAGTGACGGACGAGGCAGGCGGTCCAGAATGCGCTTAATAACTTCAGGTAAATGCGATTACTTGGCCACCAGGCAGACCTGGGCAGCTGAGGGACGGATAAATGATTCAGTTAATCAGCAGCGCCGCAGTAAATATCACTTATAGGCCAGAACTGCACCTTAACTTTAACACACACTGCTTCAATATGGAATTACTTTAAAGTGTGTGTATGTCTTTCTGTGTGTGTGTGTTGGGCCTTAGATCAAGCACAGGTGGCATTACCATCAATCACTCTCAACCTACCCTGGCGAGCTCCAAATTGATTTTCTACTTTACTGCCGACAGTCAGCAATACACATCAGCATAAGTGTAGGCCTATATTCTGAAAAGCAATGCAAAATATTTAACAATATCTTTGGCAGGCCTTGTGGAAAAGACCCCTGTTCATCACTTGTAAGATCTTGTAAGTCTTAAAACTGCACAAATGGAATGAGAACTGAAAATGCCCGATCATTTCCAAGAAATGGAACGGAACCAATTGCATAATACTACAATCAGTTAAATCTTGATCATGTTGGAGCACAGTGGAACTAATCTCTTTAAGATTTGTGTTGCTGATCTACTGGCGTAAATCACAGGTGCTTTGTTAAATACTTTGATAAACACTTTGACTTGTACTAAGAATGTCAACACTCTTATCCTCTATGACAGATGCAATAGTCATTCCTAGCTGAGGGCTCCTCTGTAGAGTAGCAATTTTATACTCTTTCTATAAGTTGCTTTGGATAAAAGCGTCTGCTAAATGAATTAATGTAAATGTAATGTATGTAAATAGCATTATTAAAAAAAAAAAAAACATTGAAGCCCCTGCAAAGTAGAGCTAGTGAGTGATGCCCCTGGTGGTCCTGTTCTCAAGGCAGGGCACTCCCCTCATCGCCAACACCACACTCTGGCTTTGAGATGAGATGGTTTCTTAGGCACAGCTGATGAGTGGGGTATATTGAATTCACTCATACTCATTAACGTCAGGTTATCAAGGGGTCTTCAATGCAGCAATCCCCCTCTATTCCCCAAGAAGGTGACATCACCTTTGGCTCTGCTTTCATCTGTATTCTTGCCTCATCCCTCTGTTCTCTCCCTCGCTCCCTCCCTTCCTCCCTCTCTCTCCTCTTCCGTCTAGCATGACAAGCTTGCTTGGAAATGATCTGGCAGCAAACATCGCCATGGCAACTGGGAAAGCACAGTTTACAGCAAAATGGCCTTGGAAAGACAGCTTTTTCTTCCTGTCTTCTCTTCTCCTTTTTCCCTCTGAACGTGGTGGAACCTTCCAGACAACAGGCCTTTGCTGTCTGTAGTCAGAGGTCTGGCCAAGTGACAGGGTCAGATGGGGCTGAGCCAGGACGTTTACCAGGCAACCCTCGGCTTTGCCCCCACACACGCACGCACACACACACACACACACACACAAGCTTTCGGGTATCTCAGTGGTAACTGTTGCTGGTTTCCAGTGTTCTTTCAACAATATTTTCTTCTTGCTAAATAAATGACCCATGAGCACACTTGCAAATCCTATGATATGGCTAAAAATCTATTCAAGGGAGACATTTAATAGGTGCATGATATAAATGTCTGAAGGGGTGCGATATGTTTTTTCTTTATTGTATAAACAACAACAACAACAACAACAAAATATGACATCAAGGGGCACAGTTTGTTTATTGGCAGGATAACTCATAGGGAGGGAACTACACAAGTCTAATCAGTTTATTATGAATGGGTTGCAACCATGGCAACACATGAACCAAAAGACCATTAAGCTACCTTTCATATTCTTGTAGCCTTGAGATTTTAGAAAGCCTAAATATAGCTAGTGACATTGCAAATGGTACGGAAATCAACTATTAGCTTCATTACACTTCATGGTACAGCACGTCATAACTGTATACTGCAGACACCACTATCACACTGTGTTGCTGGTTCTCCATCACATGCAACACCAAAGACATTCATAAAGAGCATACTAAAAAAACCTGGTCACTGGCATTGGAATGTGAAGTTTAATGTCAGATGTATGGTTTTGCAGTTAAGACCTGAATAAGCATCAACTGACTTCGACTAGGCATAACTAAGAAACAACTACTATTATTTGTATTCTTATTAGGCTACATGACTTTAATTCATACTATTAATTGTAATGTTTATTGATGTTATTGTGAGTTGCTTTGGATAAAGGTGTCTGCTAGGAACCATAAACATAAACTAAACCTTTAATACAACAACATAAGTTTAATTGACAGTTGGGGTATCAGGTTATTTCTGCTATTCAGTCTTCTGACGTTTGGTGGTTTTGTTTTAAAATTTGCCTGTGATACTGTGGGTAGTGGTTTGGTATATCATGGAATATTTTGACATCCCTTCATGTTGTAGCCTGAATGGACATGGTTGTTTAGGTAGGTAAACATACAGTACAGTAGGTAACAGGCCAAAGTCATCGCAGCAAGTCTGGCTCATGACATGGCTGAAGTTGTTATGGTTAGTAGTTGTCTGATAAAATACAATACCAAAAATGCATTCCATAGAGCAAATTAATTCCATTAAATGTGATACTATTCTTCAAACATAAATGTCTTTGTACTCAGCTGACTAATGGTAATTAGCTCAGTTATCCATGTATTGGTAAGGGATTGGGTGGGGTGGGGAAGGCGGGTTTTAAGGGAACATTTGACCGCTGTGTATAAGACAAATGTTATGTATGCTTCCCTATGTTCAAAGCTCAATAAACATTGCATTACAAAAAAGAATGTAATACTAGGCTACTTTAAAAAAAGAAAAGCCCAAACAAAGCTTTAATGAGGTAGTTTTCCATGTGCTTGTGACTCCAAACCAGACAGTTGACAAAAATAAATCCATAACCATTTAAAACAGCTGTGTTCAGGGGTCTCAGCACTGGGTTATTTATTTTGTGTGTCAATATCAACAGAGAACTTTGTGTTCCTATTTTTATTCCACTCATTGGCTAGATGTCTATGGACATATGCATTTACATAAATGTGGCTGAATATAAAAATTCTGTATGTAAAAACGTATTACTGTATGAAAGCACACTAGACAACATGGTCTGGCATGTAGTAGTACATATATTTCTTTGCCAATATGACACATACTGTATGTAAGGCACTGGATACATTACACACATTAATGTTTAATGTAGATAATATATATATAGTTTATTCATATGTAATATAGCAATAACATTCCAAGACTTGTCCTTGATTTTGCAGATCTTTCCTTCACCCTCATCTCATTTAAGCAGAGGCAACCGCACACAGATGGCTGACCTCCAGATGATTTGTTTCGACTGGAAAAAAGCAAACTGTCTGGTCCAAAAGAGGAATGCAATGACTCCTACTCACCCTGCCCATCACCACCTATAGTCTGCAAAGAAGTAGGGATGGTTCCTGATCATGATGCATATTGAAATGTAAAAATAAACTATAGGACAATAGAACACCCAGGAACTAATTCATCACATGGATCAAACCAGTGAGTCAGCAACAGAATTGCACAAGCAGACTGACTGAAAAATGCTCTTGGTGTGTTATAAGTCATTGTATTTTATATCAAAAGGCTTTAAAATCCCTCCTACCTCACAAAACCCTCAAATATTCCATAATTTGGACACTTAAAAATGCAAACATACTATGTTGAGGCCTATCCAAATTGCTATACTTGCCAGCATACTTATAAGTGTATATGCAAAGCAGGACAGGGTAAACCTCGGGCAATGAAGCCCAACAAGTCCTGCTCCTCAGGCTGAACTACGTGCAACACTACATCCACTCATCCAGCTGTGTGAAGGATTAGACTACACGCACCAAAACGTGAGCAATGTGGGTCGCCCCAGTTAGCGGCGTCTAGCCTTCACGGTGCTGGGGGTAGGTCACTTAATCCAATGCATCACATATTCAACACGAATCTTGAAAATGGGTCGTACAATCTCAACATTTACGTAGGGTCAAGGACTACTTTGGCTTTGGCAAAAATATATTCTGACATATAGCCATGTTTCATCTGAACCTCAAAAGGATGGAAGCCTCATCACTAGTTTCTTAGTGGGTCTCATTACCCACCATGCAGTATGGGGTGTGAAGGGCAAAGCATGCAAACCTTGTTGAGGTAGTAAACTGTGGAGGTGTTAGATAAGGCCAGTTTATTGGTTTGGTTCATTAACATAAACTGCAGTACAGTGAGGTTATCAAATGAAATGTACATGACAATACCCCTGCTATGAAGAAGTTACACACACCTACTACAGACAAAGCTTATATGCTCCTATTGCATGTTACAAATACCTAAACCCCTCAACCTGGCAGGCCAACACAATGACAACAGATGCCATGGACTACTTGAGGTAGACAAGCCTGCGAGGTTATGATCATTAAGGCTAATTGAGGATTGACAGCACCTCAGGCTGTTTCACGGTCTGGTCCAGATATCAAAGGCTTGGGAAGCTTACCTGAGCTACACCACCATGGTCTCTCCAGAACATAGGCCTATATTTACGCATACTTCAAACTCACCTCATTTGCACATTTGTGAAGTTCAACAATAGCCCAACAGCTGTCGTAGAGTAGGCTAGTAGCGTCACTGGGGACCTTTTAGACGTCTGGTTATAGCGAAGCAGGAGTAAGGGAACAGTTGTCCGTTCACCTGACTGCCTACATAGGCTAATTCGAGTGACCGGTCGAGAATGGTCACTCACGTCAAAGCCCTGGATCTTTCATTCCTGAAGAGACCAGTCCAGCACAGCGTGACAGCGCAGAAACTCCTAAACAATGGGTTGGAAGCTATGCTTCCTCTCCATATAATTTATCGCACAAACTGGCGTAACTGCTAATGATAGCCACCCAGATGCCTTACCTTACGCAGGAATAGCCTTTGCCGACGGTTCCGCTGTTCACCGTTGTATCAGCAGCAACAATCGACATAAAATTTCCTTTGGTTATGGCAGTATGGTTTTTTCTTTTCTTTTCAAACTCCACACGATTCTCTGATTTCACAGTTTGCCACCTTCGCAGGCTGTAGGCTAGATGTCTATGATAAAGAAACGTAGGTTGATCTGTTGAAAATGGATTGCAATGTTGTGCTCGTTGATCCGTTGCGAAATTTATACATTGCACTAGTCCACACAAAAATACATATGAGCAGAAGAGACAGGAAATTAGTCTTGATTTTTGGATTTGTGCAAGGAAAATGTATCGTCGTTCACAATTGCACAAAACGAGAACACAGGGCAGGCGATGCGGGCGGAGGACTTCATTTAATTTTTAAAAATCTATTTTGTGTTAACAATGGCTTATGTGTAAAGCCTTGTCTTCTCAGCCCGGCGTTTAATGATTGCTTTTGTAAAACAAGCCACCGAGGTTTCGTGTCCCTTTTCCTCTCCGAGGGCGTGTTAAATCTCCGGCGAAGTTTTACGTCCCAGAATGAGCACAGACTTTAAAATTTCTGTCCAGATAAAATTATCCCTTGAAACTGTGCAAGATCTGCCAATTTTTTTGTTGAAGCCTCTGTCGCCCGCTCCCCTGCCCCGGTCTGTTACAACGTAACAATAGAGTTTGGTATGCTACACAGTAGAAATATATACTCATTGTGACATCACAGACATGCCACTGTAGAGACCGCTGGGAAACGTAGGCTGGTCCAAAATTAAAGGGTTCTTTGTTCGAGGTTTCAAGAGTGATTCATTATAGAAGGCCTGTATTTGCTCAGGCAGGCATTGCTGTGTATAACTGTCGATGAGAGATTTGACGATATATTTTTTACTTAGTAGAGATTCTAAGGCTTCAGACATTAAAGCAAAGTCAGACGTTTAGGATAGCCTACCGTCCTCAAGAATAGCCCATCACCGGCAAATGGTTTTCATACAGACGATTTGAAGATTCAATTTAATCAGAACACACATTTGATCTACCAAAAGGACAAATAGTGGTTAATCAAGAACGTGCATCACGATGACAGTCCACTGTTCCACACAAAATTAAATATTTCCACGCCCTGGGGCTCCATGTCCTACTACATTTCCCAGGTACACATGGCCCAGTGCCTGAAACCTCGGCCAGCTGCTACTCAACATCACGTGAGAATGGTGTAGTAGGCCTACCATTACTGGTCAGTGCTAAATACTGTTTAACTTTTCGACAAGTTGGTGGTCTGCAAATTAATCTTTGTTAAAAAATAAATGTTGGCTACACGGCCCCAATTTAGCTACGAGCTGTAGCTTACCATAAATACCCCCTCCAGTTGACAGGGCTTGCTACAGACCCTGCATAATCATACAAATAGGCTATATCGTTGGATCATACCTGCTTTTCCAACATTACGATTGAACAGTGTCAATCTACAGTACAGTATCCAAGCATAAGCTTTAATGCAAGAGAACATTTAGCCTACACACAATGCCATTTCGCCAAAGTGAGCATAGCATCAGCCCAACAAATGGCAGATATAGGCTAGACATAGCCACTGAAAAGTCCATGAGTTTGCAAAGATAAATGGCTGTTTGAGGGAGGGGGGGGCAAAAAAAATGTGTTGATTATGAATTGGGGTAAAAACAAACAAACAAACAATCATGGGCATCTTGATGGGTAAGTAGTTTAATCATCGTGATGACATGGGTAAAGGGGGCAAAGATAGACAACATCAATGTGTGTCCCAGCATCCACATTTGACGCATCTAGCACAACTGATCAGAAATGACAACCACCGCTAGCTTTCCTCATGCAGTTTCAGCGCATCAACCACCGCCACCAACAACAACCCTCTAGATGGATTAGAGTCTGGAAGTGGTAATATCCAATGATAAAACAAAAGTATTACACTGATAGTAAACACAATTCTGTTTTTAAAAAAAAGATAGACGAAAGAAACTGGGGTTATACACAGGCCTACGCATATCGAAACATTTAGTTGTTTGTATGTTGTTGTTGTTGTTTTTCTCAGAAGGATTCCCTATTTGTAGAGTTTGGCGCCTCTTAAAAACCTGTCAGCTACAGAGAGGAATAATGCTGTGACAGAGCGACAGAACTAAAACAAAAACAAAAACGAGTTAAGGAGTGACCATCAGACGACGCATTTATAAGATCATCCCTCGGGTTTACAAATGACATGCAGTCTTATTAATGTAGACTTCTAGGTCTTTAGTCCAGGGGTGAGGACTCAAGAGTGTCCAATCCTCATATGTGTGCATTCGTTCCTGCATGTTGAAATACATTACGACTCAAGAGGACAAGTGCTAAACAAAGCTGTGCCAACGCAAGACGCTGCTGAGGCAGAGATGCAGGCTATCCCTTCAGTCAAGACCTTCAAAACTGAGGCAGAGATGCAGGCTATCCCTTCAGTCAAGACCATCAAAAGTGTCCATTAACCTTCAGTCAAGAGACTTTTAAACAAAAAAAACAAAAACAAAAAAAGGCAAGGCACCTTCTTATCACAAGTTTTGCTGATCAGAGCTTTAACTACGAAACAATGACAGAGGGACAGATGTTAATTGATATTAAAGGGTAATATTTTAGAGGGACTTAAAAAAAAAACTTTTTCAAAAATAGACTGCTCATGGCACAACTCCTACTTAATCAAATCCAGGCATAGTACACAATAAACAGACAACCATGATAGGGACGCAGTACTCCTAATTCATTAACTCTTGTATCAGCATGGAATTTCATCATTAAATCAGTGAGCTCTACTGTGACAGATGAGTCACAAAGACATTGAACACATCACTGAAGCTTGAAATGTCATGCGGTATGCCTTCCTCTGACATCACTTCCTGTAGCCATGTCTCCTCAGCAGATTAAGCGTCGAGCTCTGCACGTCAGATATCCAGCAGGCTACATCAGAGTAATTATAATGCATGTGAAATTTGCATATCGGGATCCAGGAATAAAAAAGATATTAAAAGGCAGAACAAAGGGGCCTTATGTGGTTATGTGTTAAGCTTTTGGTTTTGTTTGTTTTACCTTTCAGATCAGAGGACAAGCAGTGTATGGGGGGGGGGGGGGGGGCTTTCGCACAACATCTGTAGTCTCACATTTTGGCACTCAACACACTCAACTAATGCGGGACACATACATACAAAACAAAACAAAAAAAGCTTTTTTTTTCCCTTCCATTTTTCATATCTTACTTTCTTTAAGAAGCATAAGCGACAAAGCAGGAAGATACTGAATACAAAAGAAAAGGAGTGGATGGCAGAGGGCATAGATGGTGGAGGGGGAGGGGGGCGGGGAGGGGGGTTGAATAAGACAGTAAGGTGAGCGAGGGTTAGATGCCACTTCTTCTTTCCCCACACCAGTGTCTTTCACTGAGGCCGCACCTCCTCACACGCGTTCAGGGTGAAACGATGGAGTCTTCAACCCAATCCATTGGGCACTGGAGGGCGAGGGTTCTGGGGTGGGCTTTTGTGTGTGGGGGGTGTGGTTGAGACAAAAGTCTAAGACGAGACAGGGAGGGAGGGAGGGGGGGGGGGGGGGAGGGCAGGACTGTTGTGTGAGTCCCCACCCCCACCCCACCCAAACCAAACCAAACCACCCCGCCACCAATCCAACTGTCGGCTTTTTCACTTCAGGATGATGTGGTACCCATCGTTTGTCTCGGCTGCCAAGAGAAGATGCAGAGCCAAAGTCAAAGGTTGCACAGACACAGCAGGGCAGAGCACAGCCACTTTTACACCAACATCCGCATGCGGGTGATCCGAACAACTGGTCTACAAGAGCATTTGGTGACTTTGCGGTTTCCTGTTCTCAAGTTGCTTTCTGTGCTAGCTACATTGTGCTAGCTACATTTCTGTTTGGGATCTGAGGCACACCTAAAACACATTCTGTTGAGTCTAATTTAATGTTGAATGGATTTATGAGATAAGAAAGAAATTGGATGGATTTGTGAGATGAGAAAAAAATGGTATACAACGAGAATTTGTACAGTCAGGGACCTCTCCTTTGTTATCTTCATGTCTCTGGCGTAGCTCCCCTGTAAGTCCCGACTACATGATTGACGCATGGCAGCTATATTGTGATTACTGGACAGCAGGCACTCAATCGACTTATTGCCATGTTTGGTCAGAGACCCAGAAGACAGAGGTACTGACTGTACAGTCTTTTTATAAAACTAGTTTACACTTTGAGGTAAACAGACATGGTTATCTCGGTAGAAATTCTGTCCATGTGGGCAGACACGCCCGATAGGCTTGAACTGTATACCTGCTTAGGCATTGCTGGTATTAGTGAGTTAGCTCAATGCTACACTGATTCTCATTGTTTATGTCTCTCCACTTAAAGTCTCTAAAAATGGGGCCCATGTATGTAGAAAAGGTATGGGAAAACTTGGGACTTTTTTTTAAAGATTTTCATAAATTTACCGTCATGTGATTTTACTTCAACCAATATACCTGAGAAGACCATGGAATGTTTTATTACATGACCTCTCTTGGGGTACCCTACCTTTCATTGTGTCCAGAACAAAACACATCTCATCCTGGAAGTTCTGAATCATCTGTAAGGACATAAACATTCAGTCAGCAAGGCCTTCTGAGTGAGTCTCAGAACAAACAGAGCAGCAAATCATATTAAACTTATATGTGTAATTTGTATCAATACAATGGCCCATATGGTTTGCTTAATCAAACATGGAACTTTTAATTTAACTGGAAGATGACAGGGGCATTCAAATTCTAATGTTTGGATTTGTAATTTGGAATCAGTTTGGAACACAAAATTCTAAAACAGGTGAAGTGTGCATGGGTCTTACCTCATCACTGACCAGCACATGGATACCAGTGGGTCCTTGTTTAAAGATCTGATTGATCTGCCTAGGAGAGATGCTAAAGAGCTGGGCGATCTTCTCAGTGAGCTCATTGGCAGTCAGTTCTTCCAGGTAAATGGCATGGTACACTGCAGACACAAACAGTTGGAACTGAGCATCATGAGTATGGGTATCATGACATTCTATGAAGTCCATGCTCAAGTAAGACAACACACAAAGTAGCATTTTACATCAGTAAACACATAGACTGAGCACAGCACTGCAGACGTTTTAACATACAGCACTGTGGGGAACATGTTGAGACACAAACGCAGGCTAAATTGGTGCCACACTGATGTTCTCTGATGACCTACCTGAAAAATTATATAAATTATCCAATCATCTAGGGAGCTACAAAAAACCTAAACTGACTGAAAATAATAACCCAAACACCATTAGTGGTGCCTTACTGTTTTGAGTTCCCACTGGAGGGATTTTTAGTTACATTTAGATTGGTTCAATTAAACAAAATTAACCTGTGTTGTTTTAATAAGAAAAAGAGCACACAGCAACAGACCTCAATACACTACACTACATTTGCAGGACAAATATGACACTTAAATGGACACTACCTGTGCAGATTATCTGACTGGTAAATGAAGCATAATAAATAGGGATGCCAAACATAAACCAAGCCAGCACAAAGCAAGCACTGCCAAACCTTTCCAGCAGAGGTCAGTGATGAACAGCTTAGACCAGTGTTTCCCAAACGTTTTTTCTGGGGACCCACTTTTTAAAAATGACAGACCATGGCGACCCATTTCACTTCAGATCTAACATGCAACCACCAATGTTGCCCAAAACATCTATGTTTTAGGCCACAGGTTCTCAATCTTTTCTATGCCGGGCCCCCCCCAAATCATTCTACAGTGCAATATCTAGTGGTTGGATAGATATCTAATAGTGCCTACTAGGTCTGGCCTACAACCACTATAGGGTTTGGTGATGCACTGACTCCTCAGATTTCCCACAATTCTGCAATCTCAGTTACACTCATGAAACAATGTTAAATATGTTCAAAGCTGTTAAATTCTCGCTCAGTTTTGTACACACACACACACACACAACCTCAGGTTGTCCTCATCTTGCTTTGAACACGGTTGTGTTGCATTTTGACCAACATCAGCTTGGAATGTTGGACATGACTAGCCTACCGAAAAGATACGTTTTAATCCGAGAGTTTGGGGATATTCTGGCATGCTACGCAGTCATCACTCTTCAGCATAGTAAGCTGCTCCTGTATTTCTAAAGATAGATGGTGTAGCCTAGGCATTGCAGACAAATGGATCCATAACACCGTGGACAATTCCGTAAACAGCAAATAACTGAAGTTGAATCTGCATTTTCCTCTAGACTTACACGTGTGCTTGTTTGTGCTGAGACTGTGTATTGGTGTTGTCTTTTGCGAAATAGCCGAAAGATGAACGATAATGCGCCTTTACCGTAGGGGAGTTTGCGAGATGGAAAACGAGAGGAAAATAGCGTTTAAATGTCCATTTAAATTGTAGCCTAATCAAATGCACTGTTGCACGTTTTAAATCCGAAATAAAAAGGAAAGTGAGGAGACTGCTATTAACTTTAAAGAGTATAGGCCTATCTACAATTAAAACTATCTGTAGACTATGACGCAAATTGAATAGCCTTATGTCCGGTCTATAGATGTCTGCTTCAGTTGTTGACAGCACAGTCTTTGAGATTAAAAATGATACTTTTTAGATTTTAACGGGTCAAGTTGAAGAGCTGCTGTCCGTTATTGTTTGTGCAAAAATATGTCCCTTGCATTGTGAGATCCATGGTAGGCGTCTGACAGAAATATTGTTTCATTTTGCGAGTGAGATGTCCAAGCTCTGGCGTCCCCTCTGCGACGTGTTCGCCCCCCAGTTTCAGAGCTATTCTAAATGCAAAACTGCACAGAGGGAGTTATGACAAAACCGTGACTGGTAGTTAACAAACTAGATTCTAATAGAAAGCTGTTAGCTTTCCTAAGCTATAGGTATAAGCTAGGCCTATTACACAACATAAATTGTCACTATGCTGGCGACACAAATAAAATCTCCTGCGACCCACCCTTTGAGAACCAATGGCTTAGACTATGAGGGCATGAGACCATGAATTCTCAACATAACGGTCACTTACTGTATGGGACAACACGATGAAAACAAACGCAAACTGAAGTGAATTTTTTAAAAATGACACAGAATATTCAGCCATTTATTTGGGTAATTTTTCTATGAGCCAGCTGAGAGTTTGTAGGGGCACTCACTCAATCCAGCTGTTGTCAACTTCTGATTTTTTGCCATTTTATCTACATTTATTTATTTAGCAGACACTTTTATCCAAAAAGCGACTTCCAGAAAGAATAACATTCAAGTTACAGTGCAGGAGACCTTAGCTCACCAGAATAGTTCTTTGCCATTTTCAATGAGCAAATATATCTACGAGGTTTTGTTTTTTACCGAGTGCAGCCCATATATCGAGAGGAAATGACGTGGCCACAATGTTGACAATAGATGTTCCTCAAGGACTGCTCATGGTGTGGCTTTCAATGGTAATGCAGTATTCAGTAGTGGACTTCAGAGACTGACTGCTGAGCTCACACTAACTGGCCTTTAGACTTTTTCATGAAGGGGTCGAGGCTTTTTTTCCAGCTCTTGTGCATACACGGATGCTTCCTGTTACACTCAGCCAGGTAGGCAATAATCTGTGTACACTAAAGTACTGATGTTCCATCCATGCAGCACCAACACAACAACACACACAGGCACACACACACGTGCGCACACACGCACACACACACACTAACCAAAGAAGGTGCTGCTGCTGCCGTCTCCGTTCTCGTGCTTCTGTTGCTGTTCCCGGGCCTGCTGGGATTCCTGGCATACATACACGGTCAGCCTCGGACGTACCACCCTGTTACAGCACACACGCACACACACACACACACACAGACAAGCGTTACTCCTCAGTCGGTGGGTAGACTTGCACATCTGAGGTGCATTCAAATTCGGCAAACAGTGGTGAACATGTTTTCTCTGAACAGTTCAATTTGAATGGTTTGGTGTGAGCATTCCATTGTAACGGTAACATTTCGTTAAGCTCACGTTCATCTTCACTGTATGTTTGCGGAGAACTAACTCCTCAGACTGTTTGCAAATGTTCGCTAAAAACTCAATGCAAACAGAAACCGGTTTGCAAACGTTTGCGAATTTGACCGCACCTCTGGTCGCATACACACTTTCTGATGTCACCCAGAGCAGAGGTAGCAGCGAGAGATAACTACACCCACCGTCCTTTCAGTGCATTGAAGAGTCGAATGCCGTCGGCAGGGCCACAGATTTGAATGACGTCTTCCCTGGTCAATTTCAGCAGGTCTGCCCCTGTTACAGACAAACACACTATTAGAGGTAGGCCTGTGTTCTACAGGTGGGGGAAAAAAGACGTGTGAACATAGCACTTTACATACAAAGTATGCCTTCCTACATGACCCACTTTTAATTGTAAGCAATGCAGTTTAGCACATACAGTCACTTCACAAAATCCATTGAAAAATATTGGGGATGCTCCTTATTTGGCTTTAGAGGTCTAAAAATAGTCACAGTAAATCGTTGACAAATTCTATGCATTTCTGGGACCATTCGGAGTGTTAATGCTTGTGCAGTGCGGCCGTACCTGAGAAGTTTGTGAACAGACGACAGAAGGGCGAGAAGCGGTTTCGATGGAGCCACTGCTGGGCCTCCTGTGGCGTTGCTGTGGGCAACAGATTCTGATTGTTCCGTACAGGTGTGAGAAAGACAGGCAAGGAAGCAGAGAAGGCGGGTGGGGGTTAAGCACACATCGTAAAGGAATTAAGCATCACATCAAACTCAAACGGTCTCCTTCCCCTGAAGTCAAACACGTTAACACCCACATCCTAGGTCATAATGCCTACGTTCATAATGACCAATGCTGACCAATATACACGTTAAAAGAAGTGAGATCAAAATGAGTGAGATCAATCCAAGTCCCAGTGCGCTATGGATTGATTATTAGTTTATTTCAGGCATTTCCTCCTACTAGCAGTTTTTTAACATTTGCTGCTTCTCCTACAGCCTGAAGGAAGACATGGGATCAACAGTTCACTACAAATCAGCAAATAAATTCATATGTACCTGCTGGTTCTCACTGTCTCTTCTAAGTAGATGGTATGGCAACTGTAAAGCAATTGTATGGCATCATTTTCAAAAACCCACACCAAATATACCATACCTTCACACATGGTCTTATGGAAAGTACATTAAAGAACTTAAGAGGAAACAAATACACACATAAAACTCTATTTGTTAACATGTGGATGCAGACTATACTCTGGTCAAAACCAAGCAGGCAAAGGCTTCTGTTGGATCATTCTCTATTCACAAGCAATAACACTGTGTTAAAGGGTTTGAACCGTTAGATTTGACCTTGTAGACTGCTGTGATCATCTTTGTAACAACAACAACATTTAAATGGTCTAAAATGGTGCCCCACTGAAGGGAAATTTTTCAGTGGAGCAAAGTCACTTCTGAAAGTGACTTTCAGAAGTCAGCAAGTTATACCTACATAAAGTAAAAATGCAATGATTTGGAAAATCTACTGACTGAACACACAATGCTACTCAACACATGGATAAATGACAGGTCCAAGCCTTCACTGAACCTTCACATCCAACACTCTGCTAAGTCCCATCTTAGGTGATTAGCTTTTTTGACAACCCTGTCAGAGTATTATTCACAGCCAGCCAAAACATTGTAAATTGAAAGACAAACATATTCTCAGTATTACCGAATCACTAAAGGTTTGTACGGCATCCTCATTGATTTCCTACATTTGGAAAAAACAAAGTGCAAAAAGAGTGCACTTACAGTAAATACAATATTTAAGTCTCCACAAATAATGGCCATGAATATATCAAGGCTAAAACAAGGGGAGATTGTGTTTTTCAGGCATTTTCAAAGGACTAAAAATTATACAGTATGTGGGGTAGCTAGTAAGAACATGAACATCTATTAGGAAGTAGCTCATTGAATGGGCATTTAGTGTGCCAATGTTATATCATAGATAAGTATCATTATCCTCAAACATGCTGTTCAAGATGAGGCATTTTTGAGAGTAATACCTAAAATAATAATAATAATAATAATAATAATAATAATAATAAAAATCAAGGGTGAAAAAATGAATGAAAACATGGAACTGAACAAAAATATTTAACAGGTGTTAGTTTTGGGACCTAAACATTATGTAGAACCATTTTCCCGGATTCTGTCTGATTTGACATGGAATGTCCCATTATTCAAATTATGGCCCATGGTCTTCTCAATTATTATTGGGTGTACATACAAGTAGAGAACACTATTGTGTTCTGATCATTCTTTTTTGTATTATTTAATTTAGTAATGACATCATTGAGCCCCATATTAGTATGCGGTGACCCTGTTATAAATCAACAATATGTTCATCACAAAGCCACACGGCAAGAAGGTGTGAACATTTTTGAGGGACTGGGATTTGGGGGTAGGGGGTGAGGGGAGTAAAATAGGCATGATTACAGACCTGGATCAAGTGTGAGTGGGGAAAGATGGTTGGCGATACAAGAACACACACACACAATACACAGCACTAACAGCCAGGCTGCACCGGATGCAAAATTCAACAGCTCCATTCACGGAGCGTAAAAATAGTTATATTTTTTTTCCAATGTAAGTGCCGTTATCATGTCTGGAGTAGCCAGTTCCATTGATTATAGTGGAAGCTAATTGTTGCAGCATACGCTCCGCGAACAGAACGCTTCAGTTGCGTGCCCGGCGTAGCCTCCCTGTGAGAGTCCAGGGCTATATTCACACTATTCCGTTTTCGTTCAAATCCGAAAGACTTTTGTTTTCACCTCTCATCTAAACTACTCCAGTATTTTTTTAAGTTCCTGAAACGGAACGATTTGAAAATGCTGTCGGCCCCGTAATGATCTGAAAACACCGGCTTTGCGTTTTCATGTGGACCCTAACGGTTTGACAAGACTCACTTCTACTTTGAAGAACATATTTAAAATGAAACACTTTAAAATGAAAATCGTAAAAGTGTGGATGTAGCCCAAAACTGCACCACAGGCTGCAGGGAGATAACTGCGCTTAGTGTTACTGAAGAATCTCTGTCACCAGGATAAAGGATGTTTCAGACAGTCTTTAAGGTACTTGTTACGTAAATTTAATACATAAGAAATCTTTTCAATGAAGACTATGTGGTCACGTGTAAAACGTAAATTATGAGTAGTGGGAGATAGTGGGGGGGTGATGGGAAAACCATACTCACCTCTGCAATCTGTGCTGGTGGCTCTGGCTGGTGATTTGGTGATCCATTTCTAAGGGTAACAACAAAGAGTGTGATATATTTAGTATGACATTACAAAACGTAAACAATCAGGCATTTCATTTCACATACTCTGATACTTTTCGAATTCTAGCCCTTTAACTAATGTGACTCGGGATGATTTGCTCCTGGAACGTTTCTGTGTCTACTCTAGAGGCTGAAGAGAATGTTGTTTTGGTCTACTTTGGTGTGATGAAAGCTTCTGTTAGGCCACCAAATTGTCAACATTTCTTGTCCCATACATTATTTGTGGTTCTGCCACTTCATTTTTATTCTCCATTTCAATAACTAAACAGTTTTGAGTAATCAAGTCAAGTCACTTTTATTTATATAGCGTATTTTTGTATGCACAGAGTGCAACCCAAAGCACTCCACATACAAGACATTGATTTCAGACAACAAACAAATGAACAAATAAATAAAAAGTAAGATGTAATGCTAAGTAATGATACTTAGCATCTCGTATGCCATACCCTTCAGCTACTGTGAAACTGTTGTGGGTGCTGTTGAATCCAGGTGATGGAGAGTTGTTTACATAGGTAGCCTCTGGCCACGGGGAGCACTGGAAAAAAAGAACGCAACAAGGAAACTGCTGTGAAACACAGGCATCATTTGAATATTGGACATAAAGAAGAATTCAACACTGACATGCACAACAAAAAAAAACAGTTTCTGGGAACTCTGATGACTTTTGATGAAATGCCATGATTTCTCACTTGCTCACAACCAAACCAAGCCATTCAGAGTCTACAGAAGCCAATCAAAACCACTTCTGAGAGAGGCCACAGTCCAACCTCAACAGGAATGGAAAGGAAACCATCTGCTTTCAGTAGTGCTCAAAAATCAATGCAGATTTATCACTGAAACTGTGGAGAAATGTTGGCCATAAAAAAGATTGTGGTCTGTGACTGGTAACTACCGTAAATATAACCATTTCATTTTCATATTTTGCTTCAATCCTAGAGGTTACACTGTAATTCCCAGCAGCTCTTAACGGCCACTATATCTCTGAGCCACATTACCTGTTTGCCGAAACAAAGACACTGCAGGCGAAAAACTCATTGCAGAGTTACCTTTGTAAACATTCAGAACCATTCCGGATAAGGAGTTCTCTACAAATGATGTTTCAGAAATTTTTAGAGAATGAAACGTCTCGCTTTCTTGAATGATGAGGAATAACTCACTTGCGTAGATCCTCGAAGAAATTAATTCAGGGAATTTGGTCTACCACAAGTGTGCCACGATGTCATTTTATAAAACTTGTCAGAGTTCCTCTTCAGTTATGATATAAAAAAAAAATCAAAAACATCCATCATTAACACACTTTATGAAAAGAAAAGTGGAATCACGAGGTTCAATAACTGACCATTGAGGGGAATAGCAAGGTTTCTTCAGCACCGAGCATGGTTTGCCATAACTGACAGTATGCAACAGAGAACTCCTTCCAGTCAGCCTGCCCGGCGACGGATGCGTACCTCTGTGAGAATGGTGGTCTCGTACGAGGGCTGGTACTTCTCTTTCTCCTGCGGAGCCCTCTTCTCCATCTTCTCCCGGTCTGTCTTCTGCTTCCTGTCTGCCCCCTTGGGCTGAAGGAGAACAAACACAAACAATCAGGGATCAGGTCACACGTGCCGATCAGATTTGAACAGCCAAAACAGCTTTTTAGCCATTTTTTGGCCAATGCTTCAATATGATGTCACAGGGCTCCAACTGACAGCTGAGGGTCAAACCTTTCAATCAAAGTGCATTAGAAGTTTGATTTCTTTTTTTTTTTTGAGGGTGGCGGTCTCATCTTAAGAGAGGTAAGGGGAGCGTGTGAAGGTGTGTGTGTGTGTGTGTGTGTGGGGGGGGGGTCCTCACCTTAAAGACTTTGACCTGACAGCTGGCCGAGTGTAGGTGCTCGGTGTAGTCTCCGCTCTCGTTCTCTTTGAAGGTGTCGATCTGGATGCGAAACGGCACGCCCTTCTCGCCCCCGTGCTTGCGCATGGTGAACTCTGTGCTGATGCAGTGAACCTGTGGCACACGCAAAACACACGCTAGCACAGTCACAAACTAGCCACAATTACTCAATTAGTCCCTCTAAAAACACAATGGTTCAAACCATTCGTTGAGACAACAATGATCCTTGACACAAAATGGGGAAGTAATAATCTGGGCCTAACACACACACACACACACACACACACACACACACACACACACTCACAAAAGTAAAAGCCTCTCCTTGTGTTGATGAATGTGATGTCTCAAATTTGATAGATTTTGATAGTCTATCAGCTCAAAATCGCTCTGAAAGTCATCCCTGACGACATCTTCTTCATGTCATTATCGTTATAGTGTTACTTTTTTGCCGTTATCAATATAGTTTTCGTTCTTAGTGTTAGGCCCTTAAGACTATTTAGCCTGAAATACACGACTCTAAAGAAAGAAACACACGCACACTCACACGCACACACCAGTTACTCTATGATTTCATGTACTAAGGTGGCAGCATACCTGAATGAAGACCGAAGTCCGTTTCGACGGGTCCCACAAAAACTCGACTGTGTTTAGCTGTGTGGGGTTGGCTCGGGGATCCACGATACCCACCGACATCGGGATGTCTGAAGGGGTCAAAACACTGGTCAATATTTGTTAAACAATTTAGCAACATTTTTCTAATTACTTCTAACCAACATAAGCAACATGAAAACAATGTGGATTCTTAAAAATGTATACGTTTATGTTTATGTTTGAAGTTTTTAACGCACGCTAACATTTAACAGAGCCACTCTTTGAACAGTATTAGCCAGTATTATCCATTACAAATCAATATTCATTTGCACATTTTTTACAATTCATCAGGTAACAACATTTTTATTATTAAGAATACTTAAGGTGCAAGATAGCCTGGGCTGTATAATTAAAATGTAACTACACAGCATGCTGGTAACTCATCGTAGGAGATGCCCTCCTCTACTCTAAATAATCTGTTCTGACTGGTATCCCCTGCCCACTCCCCTTCTTCAACCCTCGCCCTTGTGTGTGTCGGCCACCTCACCCAGGTCAAGGATGCGGTCGCCAGGCCTGTTCCAGCGCCAGCCCTCCAGCTGCTGGTGCTCTGTGTACTGTAGACGCCGGTCATGGAAGACCACCCGGATGATGCTCTGGGGACACAAGTGCGGGTCACACACTCAGTGCCTCAGTCAGAACCAATTATCCCCCTTCCCCTCAAAAGCACTGCACTGAAACAAGCATGCTGCACTGAAACACACATGCTGCACTGAAACACACATACTGCACTGAAACAAGCATGCTGCACTGAAACAAGCATGCTGCACTAAAAACAAGCATACTGCACTAAAAACAAGCATACTGCACTGAAACAAGCATACTGCACTAAAAACAAGCATACTGCACTGAAACAAGCATGCTGCACTGAAACAAGCATGCTGCACTAAAAACAAGCATACTGCACTGAAACAAGCATACTGCACTAAAAACAAGCATGCTGCAGTAGATGGAGAACGGGCATTTATAAATGGAGCGGAGCACTTCCTGCCATGTTGAAAAGTAGCTGATGGATATGATGAGAAAAGGCGCAACAAAAAAAAAAAAATCATAAAAAGGACTAATCTCATAACTGAGTTGGCTTTGAAAACTACTCATACCTTCACCATTTTCCCCGTAATTTCCGGGAGCTCCCCCATTTTCCGATTGTCCAGCATTCGAATTTCGTAAGACTGTCCTAAAATTGCAGAATAAAAATACTTTTAGTAAATGGCACAAGCAAGACTAGGGTCACATTAGTAAGCCATGTCAGGTCATGCACTCATTAACTCAGGAATATGGTGTGTGTGAAAAGCTAGTCACTGAGAAACACAAGCAAGTGGTTTGTTGAAGTGAAGTTCGCCTTTTAACACAAGTAAGCCCTTTAATCAGGTGTGAATATTGTGAGATCATATATTGGTAGTGTATAAATCCTATTATTAGCTTGTAATTTTAAATGTCCATTGTGGCAAACAGTGTAGGGGAATAGCTACATTAAGGTAAAATAAAATCATAACTTATTTAATTTAGTTAGTGTCAAGCCCTCATTTTTTTTATATAAATATATATATATATAAATAATAAGAATTTAAAACAACTAAAGTAATATTCACTGAAATTAATCAGTTATTTAAACTACACATTACATGGGACTCCTGACTAGTAATACTGGCAAGAAGGGACAACGGGGATATCTAATATGGCTGAAAGGCTGGATGCTTGTGTGACATGTTTAGTATGAGACTTATAAAGGGCACATGCAGCTGCTTTTCTGGACATGCCTCACTCCACACCCACAGACACGTCTGATTAGGAGGAGAACAGCCTCTGTAGTCTCCTCTAGTGCACACAACCTGCACTAATTCTACGACAGCCATATCCCTTGCTTAATCATGTGAGGGGTTTAATCGGTCTACCAATTTAGGTGGAATTTTTGTCTCTCATCAACTACATGATCCACACTAGAATGGCCCACAGTAGAGACCATACCTCCACTAAGTTCACAGGATCTACAACACTGCTGGACGTATTTTCATAAAACATGGTTGAAACATGTAGGCCTCCCATGGGCCAAGGAAGATCTTGAATCGTAATCATAGGCATCATATAATAATAATAATAATAATAATAATAATAATAATCTTTATTTGTATAGCACCTTTCATACACAGATTGCAGCTCAAAGTGCTTTACATTTGGAGCATTTAGCACAATAACAGAAGAAAATAATAATAAACACCTTCAAAAACGAATGGGTTGTTGCCAGTAATTTGTGCAATCCTGTTAACCAACCAACCATCTAACTGATGCCGGTTGGTTAAATTGACCGGTTTACCCCTTCACTTTTTCCTACACAACTAACTCATGCTTCTCACCAATAATGTCTGCTGTCACTGACTTTGTCAGTGCTTGTGAGATCTTGTACCTCAGGTGCCCCATGAAATGAATGATTTGCGGTATTAACTCACACCTCACAGTATGGAATGTGAAAGTGTGTGAAAGGAAGAATGACTGTAAACGGAAACACTGAGAGTTTTTAGAGGCAGCCGAGGTCTCTTAAGGAGACTGCTCAAAGGTCTTAGTTAGGAGTGAAACGAACAGTCAGTGGTTGTGAGTGTGAACATGTAAATATGGATGATCCCAGGGAATCCCTGTACGGCAGACCTTGGTTGAGGTAGGTGAGCGTCTCGTCGTGGAGTTTGACAGCAGGCGAGGTGGCGGCACATAAAACATATTGGAAGGGCAGGATCTTATTCTCTGTGTCTGGTGGAAGGTTAGATTCCTCCTGTTTGAAGATGGGAAGGGCCAGCACATCACTGAAGTATAACACAAACAGAAAACAAGAGAGAGAGAAAGAGAGAGAGAGAGAGAGAGAGAGAGAGAAAGAGAGAGAGAGAGAGAGAGTAATTAGGCGTAGACAAGACAAATGCAGGGGGAAAGGGTGTCTTCCTAAAGGGTGTTTTCCTACTCATTTTCACCACGTCTTGAGTAATGGCTTCCTTCACTGGGGGCTATAAATAAAATAACATATAGGGAGGTTACGGAGCACGGCAGGAAACAACTAAGAATACACCAATAAAACTAATTCAAAGAACACCACATTGTCTAGAAGAGAACGGTTAAGTAATTTAGCCTTCTGCTTAACACTTCATTAACACTTCAGCATACCCTGGACATTTTTCACTTGATGATAAAAGAAATGTCAGAAACGTTCCCCTTACCAGTTTGGGGCACCTCTTGGCCACTCACATAATAACAAATGTTTGCAAGACCATTTATGACTCTTATCCAAGAGCGTAAGAAATGTTTTCACATTTTCAGCCATAAACACTAACACTGCCACACAGTTACCTAGAAACCAACGAAAGGGGATCACAGGTTGGCTTTACTTTCCTGTCTCCACAAGAATGCTCTTTACGATACAAATCAGGCCACTTCAAAGCCCCCAAAAATTAATATGGCTGAAAGACAACAGCTGGCCAGACCTCAATGGATTTCAACATATAAAAATAAACTGTCAACTAAGTTTTCTTAGTGTAACAACTTTCCGTTATCAAACAGTACTGGATTTTCTGTGTTTTAAAACATTCATACCACCAAAGCCTAGTCAACCAACTTGTCAAATCAAGTGAAGCTACGCCAAAATGGTTTAATAAAAGTGAGACTAAGTGAAATAAACATCTAGTAACTACCACACTGCAATGCACTGCCACACAGCATTTTAGTCATTTGGCTTGACCTTCTATCTAGTTGCACTCACCTCCTAAATGTTAGTGAGTAGCAAAATCATAAATTAATAACCTCAAAGTGTTACTCGCAGCAAGCTGACAGGGGCACCAAGCGATAAGCTGCTGAAATCCTCGCAAGTATCGATTACGCCACCGTGTAAAGGGCATTCAGAGAAAAAGACAGTCACCCACAAATGTGTCTTATTCACTTACAGCAGTTCCATATTGCATTTTACTTTACAATCAAGGGGTTTTTTTTGGCTGTAGGACACTGTGTTCTTGCAGAAGCTTGAATCATGCTGGAGGCTCACTGCCAGAGGTTCTTGTCGAGTTGAAAACACACACTGCTGACATTTAGAGCAAGTCTCACCTCAGATGAGATGACACGCAAAGCAGTAGCCTACCAGTGGTGGAGGAGTGGGCACCCAACCCAGCGAGAGTTTGAAATAGATCTCGATTACATGCATATGGCTGTATTATCATGAAATGCAGATAAATCACTGTTTTGACAGATTCAACAACTGCCTGCAATTAGGAGGATACAAGCAATGTGCTTCGCCCCATTCTTATCAGGTTACAAAAAGCATGTCAAAGTCTTCACTATGCTCTGAAAGGTGTACAAGAAGAGCCGTCAAAACAGTTCAAATGAAAGCACTGAAAGTCAGTAGGAAGTAGTGAAGACAGTCATTTGCCACCTACCTCATGCTGTAAGCCCCGGCTCCCAGTTCCTGACCGATGCCAGAGAGACTCGCGTCGAAGTCCTGCACCAGACCTGACTCGATCACCTCATCCGCCAGCGGCAGTTTCAGGGCCCAAGCCATGACGACGCGCGCTTGGAGGTTCCGGCCGAACGGAACCCCTGACCCTCAATTGATCTGACTTGATTACCTGTGTTGACCTGCAGTTACCGAGTAAAACCATCAAGAAAATGTTTGGACAACTGGCCAGATGTGTGCAGCTACGTGTAGTAAAGTCACATCGACTCACAAACGCATATAAGGTTGCTGCGCCTGGTGTTAGTCAGATCATGACAAGGTGGACAGTGGGCATAAATACCACAGTCAAGGTTGGTTTCAATAAAGTTTCGCCCTGAAGAAAACATTGACTGATGAAGGAGAACGGTGGTAGCCTAACGTTACATGTTACTGCAGTTAACTGTCTACGCAGTAGAAAGACATTTTACTGATCAACGAAATTGAAAAACTATGACATCGACATAATGTAATCGGCAATCAAAGTCAAATTTTATATTACACAAAGCAGGTATGGCCAGCACGTTGTAACTCCATGCTCAGCCAGCGACAACCTGATAGCACAGCACACTTGGTACTGTCGGTGATGGTTTCAGTTACATTAGCTAGCCACAGTTTCTAAAAATATAACAACGCTACAGCGTATTTCAAAGCGAGTCACTTGGAAACACGCACTTTGCTGTATTATGGAAGATTACACGTATTACCTGTGAATAAATAACATTTGATGTAGCTGCTGGCTAACAATAACGTTAGCTAGCCGTTCTTCGCCAGGCACACTAGTGCTAGTCACGTTATGCAAATTGACGAAACCAAGCAAAGTTGGCTAAGCTACGGAGTTAGCAAGAGATACATACTTATCTATGGTGATACCTGTCATATGTACGGGATGGAAACTACCAAACAAACGGCAACAGCACAGCATATTGAAAACAGAAACCGTTAATTGACTCACCCTTCTAACCCAATGTTGAATTAGTAAAAGTCAGCCTCCGCTTCACGCCATATTTCAACCCGTCTTTTCGCTAGCTAGAGGTAAAACAAACAACTTAGCTGGCTAGTCCTCAGACACTATTCGTGGCAACGACTGCTCCCTCCGAAACAAATGGCGAAGTATTAATGCAACTTTTTGCCCATAGACTCAAAGACAAAAAGAACACATGTAACACATCCCGAAATTAGTACACTAGTATATACAATTTTGTTTATTTGGTCAGTTAAAAAGAGATTGCCGTAATATCCGCAGTCGCCTACTTCTTCGACGCTGCGTTACCTGGGCTGTGGTCATAGTAATTGACCGCCGCCTGCTGTGGTGGAGTAAAAACTGAATATGCTCTTCAGTAGCAGCAGGCCTAGAGCAAAAACTGTGGTGGTGGTGCGCATCTGTCAAGATAAAAAGACCTCATCAAAATGTAAGAAAAAGTAACCTATCCCTATATCTCAGCTGCCTCTACTTTTGAAAGCACAATGTTTAATAAACTGTAGCCTATAGCTACTGTAAGCTATTCACTTAGGCTATATTATTATCCTATCATGTGTAGGCCTATGTGGTCAAGACTTTCAAAACAGCAGGCCTGATCATCTGTTAGTTGGTTTGATTGTGTTGAAAATGTAGGCCTAGCCCGAATGGGGTTCTCTGATCATACGCTCTATTTGGTGACTGTCACTGATAGCCTACTATATACACACAAATGAACATAGGAGACACCCACATGCCACTGTGATGGACTTTGTTTCACACTACTGTGATATTCCTGCAAACCAACAAAGGAGAGTGGACTGAGTTAAATGTCAATTTATTGGCAGACATAATTCAAACAATATGTATCATCCAGTAATACATGAAGACTGTTAAGACCTTGCGCATACAGCAGTGAGGGTCATACGCCTACGCTACTTTAAAAAAAGCTCATAAGGCATTGTGTTTTTAAACCCCAACATTGACATGAATGGATGATTTCAAATGATTTGTATAGTTTTATTTTACACTTATAAATGTATGTCCATATTTCATATTCACACTAGCTCTTTATTTCAACACGGTACACATTTAGAAATGTGATTCCAGAGGGGGTTTGAAGATAAATGCACACATTTATCTTACCCTTCCTTATACTTGTAGCACCTTTCTCTTTTGCACATTGTAGGCCAATACATTTCTTAGATGGCACCAAAGCAATTGAATGAGTATAGCATCTGAAAAGCTGCCAAAATGGTTAACAATATTAAATCATTAAATTATTTAACTAATAAAGAAATAAAAGAAACCTTGACCAGAAAGATAATTTAGCTCTCACTCCACTGAACTAATATACACAATCCTGTGCATTTCACATATGACTATATCTTAACACAATCACTGATGTTCAGATGATCATTAATTAAGCAATCAGGAAAATGTTGTGTGATGCGCACAAATATGAATTGTGAATTTGCATCAAACTCCACTACAAGAACCCATGTGTGCTTGAGTTAGGGTCCATATGTAGGACCTATGGCACTGTCCATTAGGGTGCTAAAGCTGCTGAATTGCAGGCCCTCCCATGGAAACCCTGGGTTTAACGGCAACAGATGATTTGATTGATGATTATCCATTTATAATATATTGTATGGGGAGGGGGGGTAATTTGTCATGATAACTTGTCATCATATCAAAACCCGTAGAACTATAAAAGAGTTGATGTGGAGGAAGGGGGAGAGGGAGAGAGCAAGAGAGAGAGAGAGAGAGAGAGAGAGAGAGAGAGAGAGAGAGAGAGAGAGAGAGACTATACTTTACTGTAATGCATGTTAAGGATTTTAATCTCAATATTTTACGATAAACCAAATCGTTTCACCTCAGAGTGAGATTTTACAAAAACATAAAATACATACATAACATTTCCTTTAAAAAGAAATGTAAGTTAGCTCATTCATTTTAAAGACAATAAAATGGGATAAATGAGACAATCTTGTTAAATTGTAACAGTGAAAGAGGAAACCGAAACAGATAAAGACACCATGCTCAGAGAAAAGTAGCATGCCCATGCAAGGCTTATTACTGCAGTGTAATTTTGTTTTGAGCTACAGTATATCAAAGGCCATTGTTTACACAGCCCAGCTTACTCCTACTAATCCTTTGATAGTGAAGAAAGTATTTTCCCATGAACATGTTATTTAAAAAGGGAAAACAAAAATAAAAAAGGACATGTGACATTGCCATTTGTTTTACACTAGCTGGAGCTTTATGTACCTACATGTGGACCATACAAATTACTTTAATTGACCTGTAAGATCCATATACATTGTGCATACAAAATGACAAGGAATTGTAAAATGTAAAATGTAAGTCCTCAATGCCGAATGCCTTTAATTGATGTAGGGAGTGCCTTTCTTACACATCCTGTTTTTTAATATCATAAAAGTGTATGACTAAATATAATGTTGTAGAAGAAATTTATGCTGCACGGAATCTGACACAAACCTTAAGACAAAGCTTAGTTGATCGAAGTTATAGGCATTCCAGAAGACTGAATGTGTAAATGATTAATTTACACTTTTTTTTTATGTAAAAAATTATGTTGAGCAACATTTAGAAGTTGTGCATAGGGTCACTGTAAATATCCGATCCAACTGAAATATTAATACATAGGCAGGTAATGAAAACCATATAAGACACTTTCCAATACTTGAGAGTAATTCTTACTTGATAAGTGTTTTTGAGTGAATGGAAAGTTCAGGTTATAGTTCAGAATTCATTCAATGTCTATCTCATCTAATGGCTGGTATATGCAACAGTTGTAGCTTATAGTGTAACAATATTGTAATGTGTTATAAAGAGTAAAAACAAGTTGCAGATTCTTTTTAATTGCAATAGTTAATTTGTGTTTAAGCCCTGAACATTTTGTGTTTTGTGCTAAAAGCAAGCGGTCACTTGCCAGGATATTATGTAAAAATAGCATTTACCTGCATTAGCATGCTTACTTCCTTTGATGGAAATCTTTCTGAACTTTCTGCAAGTGGTTCATATCATTCAAAATAAAGCATATAATAAAAGATATGCTGGTTTACCTCAACTTCTCATTCATCATTGCTAAGCCTATAGCAGGAATTTAACAATCATTTGTTACAAGTCACAATTGTAACAAAGGTCTGTTGTCCAAGTTCTAGATAATTTACAGCAACACCCATGTTGAACGTTGTCTGTGAAATATACTGGAGTAATATCTTCTCGAACATCAACTTATGTCAATATACCATTATCCCGATCGCCTGGTTGTATAGGGCCTACAAATCAATGAATTCCCTCCAAGAAGTTCTGAGACCTATTGGTCCTTACGAATTTTAAAAGAGCTACAAAAATATACTTGACAATTTTACTATTGCTTGGATTCGGTCTTCTGTTTGTGAGATGTCAGGCTATGTCTGACTGTCATTGTGATTTCAAGTTTCTAAGTTTCTGTGTCAAACTTTCTCTCTTCTCAAAAAGCTGAGTTTTCCCCCTTTCTCAATGATTGTTATTCTGTTAAGCATTTTGTTTAAAAAATGCAACAATTCCAATAAATGTTAATGATATAAACTGTCTAATTACTTATCAGTTTACAGAGGATATAAACAATAATTGTTTAGACCCCCAACTGTTCATAATATTATGATGTCAAGTTAAAATGTTGAGACGCAGTTGCTCATTCACTCTACATAAAATTCTTTGAAAGCACAGTTAAATTGAGGAACTGTCTCAGAAATTACAAATGGCGGAACCAACCGCTAATTATTCTGGAGATCTTTTTGCAGTCATTTCATCATAAAACATCTTCAGAACATAACTCTAGTAAAAACCGGTCAGGAACTGTGTTGTGAATGCATGGTCTTACAATCATCATGTAAAATAACAACTTTACAATGGCAATTAAAAGTTATTATTTAATGGTAATAACAATAGAAATATATTCAATTATATTGAAATGTTATTATTAATGAAAGCAAAATATTAATGAGGACATAATTCATATCAGTCATTCTTTTCACAATATAATATCATTTTAGAATTCAATGCTGCATTAGAGAACATTGGTTTGTGATTAGGAGCTTATGTATTCCAGAAAAATCTCTTATTCCTGCCTAACTTAGGCAGAATAAAAAGCACACTAAATATATCCACTAACAGTAACAGTTTACAATAATGTTATGGTCATGACTGTGGGTCTCTATATAGAGCAACAGGCATGTATTACTGGGTTTGTGGTAAAACACACATTCAGAATTTCTTGGCAAACAGAAAGTTTCACAATGGGAAACAACGGGCATGCATTTCTCTGACTTGAAAAACGATATATGATTGTCAAATGTGACAAAACACACTCACACACACTGACCATCTCCACACACACTAACTCATAAAAAGTTGAGGAGAAAGCTGATGATACGTACCTCTGTGCGTCTGACAGAAAAGAAAAATTAACTGCTCCAAAGTCGCGCACAGACCTGGAGTCTCCCAGGACCATAGTTTACACAGGAATATGACTGTGACCCTCTTAACTAGGGCAAATTGTAACAACAAGATGGAGGGGAGGGGGTGGGGCCCAAGGTCTCCTCAGTGGATGATGACGGACCTCTAACTGAGGCCTAATAAAGTGTTACTCACAATGTAAAGTTTATGAAATTGAGCTTCCAATATGAAATCAACTGTATGTCTCTTAATGACACATGAGGGTATATTTCAATATATTTTAAAAACCCCAAAAAGAATGTGGTGGTGCAGACTTGCTACCGTTCCTCAGTATAAAAAGGTGAAGAAACAGGTAAGCACTGAATTGTTCACATTTAGCATCATGTCACACAAGCTTCATCCTTGTGTTCCACTGCCTTTGTTTCTCTGTGCGTCTCTTTGACTGCCTTCATCTTTCTCCCAAAAAAGTGCCTTCACGTTGCAGTATTAAAAATGTTTCCTTATTCCTTCATGTTGCTCTCCTCTAGTTCCTCTCACCCCAAAAAAACCCCACAACCCCTAGTCCTGGAACGCCAACCTCCCTTATGTCCGTCCTATTGCACTGCTGAACAGCCAGCCATGAGCGGTTCCGTGTTCTCAGTGCTTCTGCTGATGCTGCTGCTGTTGCTGTTGCTGCTGTTGCACCTGAAAGACATTAATCTTGCTGGTGTTCTTCAGTGTCTGCCGGCGGTTGCAGAACCACACGCGCACCACCTCACGGTCGTAGTTGAGCTCCTTGGCGATCTGCGTTATCTCCTGGCCGGTGGGCAGGGCGTTCTTCTCGAAGTAGGAGTTGAGCACCTCGATGGCCTGCGGCGTGAAGCTGGTCCGGCGCTTGCGCTTCTTGGACGGCTCCCCGCCCACAAACTCCATCAGGTTCTGCTGACCCTTCTGGTTCCAGAGTTCGGCCTCGGCTAGCCAGCGCTCCAAGACTGGTTTCAACTTCTGGGCACTCTTGGGGGTGATGTCCAGCTTCTCGAACCTGACAGAGAGGAGTGAAATGAGATCAAATGTGTTGTTTTAACTCTACAGATAGCTACGCATACAAGTAACATATTTCACGATTTCATATTGTATTGCAGCCTATTCTTGCCATTTAGCCACATTTAGCCAAATTTCAGTGTGACAGTCAGCTGCACTCTGCATGTCAATTAGAGTGGTATAACCTCTGATGCAGTTTTGAATTAAGGATAGCGATAGAGTTCAACAGTTTATAAACTAAAGTGCATATCACGCTGAAAAAGGGCACCTGGCCCCAAAATGTCTGTGGGGCGATTAAAAAAGCTTAAAAGAACTGTTGAGTGCTGTCCCTTATTCATAATTCATAACCTCGGATACAGCAGTGTTACCAAAGGTAGCCACCTCTGATTGCAGGACTACATCAGTCCTTCCTCTCGCTCTGTGTGAGCAAGCCATCTCACCTGCAGATGGCGGACTGACTGTAGGCGGGGCCCTCGGTGGCGGTCAGCGCTTGGCCCACCTGCGTTTGCGTGAGACCTAGCGAGAGCCGGCGGATCTTGAAGTTCTTGGCGAACTCACGGATCTCCTCCAGGTTTATGCACTCCTCGTCTGTGCCCCCCTGAGGCGGCTCTGTGGACAGACGTGGACAGATCACTAGCCATTTAGCCAGAGCTGCGCTAAATAAAAAAAACATGAACCAAAATCCAAAGGAGACTTTCTTCCAATAACCTTACATGGCACAAGGGCCAACTGTCCAAATGACAACATTCTACCAATGAACTACAACATTAAGAATTCAGAGGCAGCTAGTTATTTTTCTTGGTTCATTAATTTCATAGGCCAAGACTGCCTTCCCCTAATTTAACATCTTAAAGATAGATCAGCTAAGCATGATTTAATCTTAACACACATTAATGTTTCAATAGGGCAAGACATTGATATATGCTCTTCTAAGCACTGTTGGAAAATATCTAGATAGTAATAATTTGAGTAAGCATGACTACATTTTCTACACCAAAGAAAAGAGCAATATTAATTTAAAACACTATAAGTATATGTGAGGACTATCCCATCTTATTACAGCATACAGTGTAGTGAAACAAAAACATGTCAAGGATGGAGTACATTTGACATTAACATTCTCAAGAACAAATTACAAAATGGAAAACACTGATTTTCTTTGAAGTACATGCCATGCGTCATCCTTACTGAAAGAGGACAGGGAGCTTGTGTTTATATCACACAGGCCAGCACCAAAAGCACTTCTCTAAAGCCATTTATGTCACAAGCCTCCCATTCTCTGGCTGTATCCATTTCTAAATGGGATGTTATGATTATGAGTAATAAACAAACATACAATGTTCTCAGGCGTCCTGCCAAGGTTGCCAGGCGTAATTTAACTTTGGGCTAATTTGGATGCTGTGCCCGGCACTGAGGATAATTAGCAAGAGCAAAACAGAGGCTACGCACTGCTGACGAGCTGTCCCACTGTGGGCGCCTCTCCGCTGGCCAAGGGCACTGCAGATGCCAGAGAGGGGGGCACTGGCTTCACCACGGAGGGCTGGGGATCGATGACCAGGGGGGCAATAGCAACGGGGGACTGTGCCATGGTCACCACAGGACCCTGGAAGAGTCAACAAAGTTTTTTTGGGGGGGAAGTGGCATAAAGTTGAATTATATATAATTGCTGTTTGAAGTGCATATGGATGCAGCTACAAGACATTTCCATAAATAGCAATAAAAAGTGAGAACAATTGAATTGTCCTTCAGATCATACAATTTTTAAGCAGAGAACTTCACCCACAGCCATGAGTATGAGTATAGGTATAGATATGGGTGTGGGTATGGGTTTAGGTATAGGCATGGGTCTGGGTATGGTGTGGGCGTGGGTATGAGTATAGGTGTGGGTATGGGTATGGGGTGGGTGTGGGTATGGCGGGGATCACATTAGCCAGCGGCAAGCAGCAGGTTTCCTATTGTTTTCTATGGTTCAGCAGCGGAACGGTGGCAGCGCTGGCGTAACACTAGCGCTGAGCAAGCTGAGCGTTGAACTTCAAAGCGCAATGCGAGCGTATTCAATTGACAAACAGCTTGTGTTGCTTAGGAACGAGATAAAACTTATTATGGTCTGAGCGTTGCATTACGTTTGCTGCTGCCGCTTGCGGCTGGCTGATGTGATCCTCGCCTATAGCAGGCAGAGCTTGAAATGAACACCCACCGAGCACCAATGGCGAGTATATTTTTGTATTGGCGGCTGAATTATGGCAGGTACTGTGCCACTTTGGCGTGTGGAAAACGGCTGCTTATCAACTGCGAGAATAGGCTACTTTAAACACATTAAACTGGCTTGCCATATCAACTCCACTTCACACCGGTATTTGGTTCACCCAATGTTGACATGGTCAGAACAAGAAACAAGAAAATGAAACTTCACAAGTCTTACAGTTATTTGGTTACCCTTTCATGCATCTGCTAAGAAAACGAATAGATCGTCAATAGAACTTGAAAGTTTCAGATGTTGCATAGAAACGTAGCCTATTGCTTGCTTACTTTCACCTTAAAGGGGTGGTTCAGGATTTTGGACATAGGACCTCATTTCCAAGTAAGCAAGTGTGATATTTATCAGTGGAGACCGTTTTCAACACGTTTCATCCAGTCCTTCTAATTGCAGAGTTCGCAGGTGCTAGGCTAGCGCAAGTCAACGGTATGTGCTTTTGTGTTTTGGATGTGTTTTTACATGGATGTGTTTTTACATCTACCAGCCCCTTTCTCTAAAGTCCAAAAAGTTAATTTCGACCCCTGGGTATAGGTGTGGGTATAGGTTTGAGTATGGGTATACGTGTGGGTATGACAAAGAGGGACCTTAAACTTTGATATGATACTTGTGTTTCTGTAAGATTTTACACTTTTGAATAGACTCTCCTGTGTTTAGCCTAGCTTGTGATGTTCCTTATAATTTATACTTCTAATGCAGTGTGAATTCATTCTTTCTGTTTGACACTAATCTAGTTCTTAAAGTTCTTATTAGGTTCTTATTATGACCGCCGCGCAGCGAAGCGGCGGTCATATAGGTTTAGTCAGATTTTTTTTATTTTTTTTTTATTTTTCGCATGCTCATTTCCGTCAATGAGTCCTGGGACACTGAAAGACCGGGGTACACGAAACTTGGTGGGCATGTAACCCCACATGGATAGCATGGAACCATCGTTTTTCGTTTTGATCTGTAGCCCCCCCGCTGGACTGGACCCCCCGAAAGGAGGGTAGGGCAGACACAGTTTTCTGTGAATATCTCGAAAACCATTTTTTTTTTTGTATGTTGATCTCAAGGGGCCATGTCAACCCATTCCATAACCACTCATTTCATGTATAGCGCCACCTAGTTAAACACAAAAAAGTAAAAATGAGGTGGTGTAATTGAAGGTATCTGTGACCTAACATAGTCAAAACTGCACGAAATTGGAAGTGTAGGATCATTATGACACCCTCTGTATGCACGCCAAGTTTGGTGGAATTCCGTTCGTGGGGGGCCACACAATAAATTAATTTATGTTACTATACACCAACTGGCCTGTAGGTGGCCGGAGACAGTTTTCTGTGAATATCTCGAGAACCGTAGGGCCTAGGAGGTCCACCTTTTTTATGTATGTTGGTCTTAAGGGGGCATGTCAACCCATCCCATTACCACTTATTTCATGTATACCGCCACCTAGTTAAAAATTAAAAAGCAAAAAATTAGGTGTTTTCATCACAATATCTCTGGCTGACAAGGTCAAAACTGCACGAAATTAAAAGTGTAGGATCATTATGACACCCTCCGAATGCATGCCAAGTTTTGTGTACTTTCGTTCATGGGGGGCCTTACAATAAAATAATTTATGTGTACATTTAGTGATGTACACCAACAAGGATTCCCGGGACACTGAAAGACCGGGGTACACAAAACTTGGTGGGCATGTACCCCCACATGGATAGCATGGAACCGTCATTCTTCGTTTTGATCTGTAGCCCTCCCCCGCTGGACTGGACCCCCCGAAAGGAGGGTAGGGCAGACACAGTTCTCTGTGAATATCTTAAGAACTGTAGGGCCTAGGATGACCAATTTTTTCCGTATGTTTGCCTCCAGGGGTCATGTTAACCCATTCCATGTGCACACATGTGCATAAACAGATACACACGCACACACATACATTTACAGTAATCATACGTATGACACATACTCACACAGTAGACATATGTACGCATGCATGCACATGCACAAACACACATACGCAGGCAAACACACAAGCACGCACATACACACACACACACACACACACACACCCACACACATAAACACAAATTTGTACACGCACACATGCACACAATTCAAGATTTTTTCCCGTCATCTACTCCCTGAATTTTTGGTCATTGATACCCGGGACACCGAACCACCGGGGTACATGAAATTTGGTGGGTATGTAGCCCCACTAGACTTTTACAGAAAAATTTTATTTTGTCCCCGGGGACCACCACCACACCCCCCCCCCCCCCCGTGCTGGGCCCCCTGAACCGCAAAAAAAAAAGGTTTTTCCTAAATAACTACCTGAACCGTGGCACTGAGGATGAAGAATCTTTTATGGTATGTTGGTCTCAAGGGCCCACATCAACCTGGCTCATAATCACTCATTTGTGATTTGCACCCCCACCCCCCGGTAAAAAATGAAAATGCAATATTATTCTGCTTTAATCGCCCCTATCTTCAGTTAAGATGTTCAGAACTGCACCAAATGTTATGTGTATGATTGACCTGTACACACACAGGCACCCACATACTATCGGTATTAGAACGGCCGATACATAATTACAAATTCAGTAGGATTAAAAGAAAGCCAAAATAAATATTCATCATCATCATCATGGCTGCATTTTCAGTATTGGCGAGAAGTAGTCGTTTGTCCACTAGATGGCGCATCGTTGCAGTGAGACGTAATTTTGTTGGAAGTTAAAAGTGGGTTGGAAAAAACAATGGACGCTTCCTACAAGGACTGTAATTTACAGCAGCGAACATCTAATAAGGATAGGACGATGTTCACATGAAGTGTAATTCCCATTTCTTCTTGAAGCCGAAATAAATCTGAGGATGTTTATCGGACATGCTTGGTTTTTACTGCAGGTACGTTAATCTTGTAATATCAATAAGGATCTAGGTAATGTTACCGTTAGCGTTGGTTGAGTGATGGAGGCATTTGATTGATTGCATTTGTAGAAAACTATAAATGCGGTTATACCAAGCAAATGTATAGCAGCACTGTTTGTATCTTTCGACTGTCATTTATTGCACGTGCTACAAAATCATTCTGTGCAATGGAAGATTTACCAACGTTACACTACACCGGTCTGATACAGTTTTGCCTATACATGCCTATACATGCGTGAGACTGAGACGCCTGTTTATTTTGTTTTAAGTGCGTGCAGGGTGTGAGAGGGGAATCGATGTGCTTTGATTACAGCTTGGTAGTTGTAGTCTGTGAAATTAAAAAGCACGTGTGTGTGAAGTATCCAAACAATGACACCATCATTTCATTATGGCTGCTTTAGCAAAACACCTTAAGCTACTGTGTAGTGGGTCCCATTTAGAAGTGGCTACTTCATTCGCCCTTTCCTTGACTCATGGAGCTGCGTGAATGTTATTACAACTTTTCGCCACGATATGACAGTTTAAGTCCGCTTGATACTGTAAGGCGTAAACCATTGGTTTCCAAAGGAGATTTTATTTGTGTCGCCAGCATAGCCTATTGACAATTTATGTTGTAAATAGGCCTACCTTATAATCATACCTGTAGCTTAGGGAAGCTAACAGCTATCTGTTAGGATCTAGTTTGTTAGTTACCGTTTTGTCATAACTCCCTGATGCATTTTTGCATTTAGAATAGCCAGAGCGTGTATATCTCAATCGGAAAATTAAACAATATCGGGTGCCTATGGACTAGGCTGGGTGAACCCAGCCTGATCTGCCCGCTATTTATTTTTTGATTTCTTAAAAGATTGAGCTTGGTCTGATGAAAGCCAGACTAGCCATGGACCTCAGTTACACAATGCAAGGGAACATGAATCAGCCTATATTTGCACGAACAATAACGGACAAAAGCTCTTCAACTTTGGCCCGTTAAAATGTGTATGAACAGTCTAGCGACGCATTTCATCAAGGCCCATTTGGACATGTCAGTTATTTGCACCACTGGTTAGATGTAAAACAGCGTTTCGTTTCAGACTAGGCTACTGTTACTTAATTTGTGCATTAACAATAACGTTTCAGACTACTGTTACTTAATTTGTGCATTGACAATAAAGTATTACATGAACTAAAGATGACTAAAATCTTATGTAGAAGAAGAAACATTCACAAAAAATCCATCCATCCAAAAATGACCTTTGTTTTTGATAGCTGTTGAAAACGGCATGGAACTGACAGAGATGTTTTTGTTTATAAATACATAAAAAATAAATAAATAAATAGCATTATGCTGATACCTTTTGCTTTTCCCAAATACAATGTAGCCTACAGGTGTAAGTGACCTTTCATCAATCCAGTTGCAATGGATGAACTGTGATGAACTGCCCTATTTGTGATTGTTTAGAGATCTTCTTTGGCTATTCTACAATCTATTCACCTTTTCAGCACCAGTAGGCTACTTTCTGTGCAGCCGCACACACACACTCAGGCATGCCAAACAAGCATACACAAAAGTTTCAAGAGTGGGGGATGGAGTAAAATATGGAGACAAATTGAAGTGTGATTTATTTTCGCAGAACGGATGTACAGGACTGAGCAGCGGTCATATTTTGTACCGCTATGCGGTACATCTAGTTATTTGATACTGCTGTTTCAATAACTAATGGTCCGATTAGAAATGTTCTTAATGTCCCTGATTCTTAAATAACCCATTGTATTGACCAAGTCATGAGTGTGCAGAGAGGGCGTAATGATACAATGATACAATGAGATTATGATACTGTGCGAGGTATAAATGTGTGTGTGAGAAACAACTGATTGTCTCTTGGGTGCACAGACTTTGTCTCTGTATCCTGAATGCCTGATGCTTATGAGACCTCTCTGCGCAGAGATTAATAAACTACTAACGAGAAAGACAAACCTTATTTCAGACTCAGTTTTTACAGACCTTTAAGCTAAAAATTCTTCCACAGTATGGGTATACGTGTAGGTATAGGTATACGTGTGGGTATGGTGTGTGGGTATGGGTATAGGTATATGTGTGGGTATGGTGTGTGGGTATAGGTATACGTGTGGGTATGGTGTGTGGGTATGGGTATACGTGTGGGTATAGGTATGGGTATACGTGTGGGTATGGCGTGTGGGTATAGGTATAGGTATACGTGTGGGTATGGTGTGTGGGTATGGGTATGGGTATACGTGTGGGTATGGTGTGTGGGTATAGGTATACGTGTGGGTATGGGTATGGATGTGGGTATATGTGTGGGTGTGGGTATGGGTATAGGTATGGGTATGGGTATGGTGTGGCTATGGGTATGCTGTGGGTATAGGTATGGATGTGGCTATGGGTATGGGTGTGGGTATGGGCTGGGCTGTACCTGTGAGGCTGGCTTGGTGAAAGTCAGTGCGGCCGAGGGCTTGGACAAGACAGCGGCAGTGGTGGGCACCTGGGCGGGGCCGTTCCCGATGGTGGCGATGATCTGGCCCTGTGCATTGAGCACCAGCTGGGGGGACACCGTCTGGACCTGCAGGCCCTGAGTGGGCAAGGTTTGTGTGGCAGCACCGCCCGCTAGGGAGGCAGGATTCACCAGGAAAGGTAAGGTGCCAATCACCTGAGAAAAGGAGGGGCAAAAGCAGGTGCCGTTTGTAATAACCCATACTTTATTAACTACATAGCTATAAACCTCAGCAGGAGTAGGAGCACCAGGGTATGAGATCAGGATACGGTGCCGAATTCTGTTTCTGCTAGTTTGCTGAGAGAAGTAAACTATGTGTGCATTCACAACGGTGGAGGTCAATTTGGATGAAAAGGCCTAGAGACAAAATTAGAGGGCAACATATGGCATTTAATTTTTTTTTGCTATTTTTCCCCCTTCATTAGTGAATGACCATTGCCTTGCATTCATTTCTGAGATAAGACATAGCTCTTCCAGGTTGTCCCAAGTGAATACAGCTCAATGACTATAGTGCCATTTGAGAAGGTCACTGTGTAATCACGCCCTTACAGCACCCACACGTGGTCCCTAGGCAGCCATCTGGGATAATCCTTTGATTCAAACAGCACTGACAGGAATGGTGTACAGACAAAAAGAGATACAAGATGTATTTAACTTACAAACATTATTAGAAAAGGTCCTATAGAACACCAAACAAGGATATTTGTTGTCTAGAGTTCTGTCACTGCAGATGGCATACATAGCATTCATTCTTTACTTAATAAGAACCATTTAATCAAGGCATTTTGGCATTTAATATAATTTAATATCATTTGGCAAACGGCAGTTTGGCAGAGGCCTTAACATAAGTGTGGCAGTGGTCTTTTGTGATTCACCTGTCCCTGGGCGTTGGTGATGATCTGGCTGGTGAGGCCAGCCATATTGGACATGGCACTGGTGAAAATAGGAGTTGTGGTCAGGGAGCTGATAAATTGTGGCTGGGCACCCAAGGATGCTGCACTGATCTGGGAAGAGACAATTAGATGAATCATGAAATCGGCTATCGTTCCACCATACAAACTAAATACAGACACAATAGATTCACTAGAACTGATACACTTCACAATGCAGAATACAGTGGTACAAAAACTGCACTGCGGCTCTATGATCTAAATATAAAGGAAAGCCATCAAATGTAAAATGTAGTTAGCGGTGCTGAGGGTTTTTCCAGTGGATTGTACTGCTTGCTTTCTTGTTCCAAACTGAACTTGACAGCACAAATTATGGGGTTCATAAGTCAGCCACAGCAGAAACTCCCTGGACGCAGACCCACAATTCCCTAAACGCACACGGACTCCAGCAGTGCTTTTAAACTATTTCCCAACGGTAGAGCTCTAATAGGAACAAAAAGCGTTCGTACGATGGCGGGATTTATGGAGAACCCAGCTGTCTGGAGTGTCGCCACGGATGCGCTGGGCTCCGAGGTTCTGGGAGTGGCCACCGTTGTCGTTGCTGTGGCAACCTGCGCCGTGGTGGGCAGCGTGCTCTGTGTGGACGTCTGCATGGCAGCCTGCACCGACTGCAAGGCCTGGGGAGCGAAGAGCGTCTGCGTGGGCATCTGCAGCTGTGGCTGGACTGAGTTCAGCATAGTGGCGGCTAGGGGGAGAGACGAAACAAACAGAGACATATGAAGTCCAAAAAAACCAGCAGGAGCCCAAGGTCATCTTCAGGGACAGTCAGTCAAATAACCAAAGGGGACGTCTGATGAGCAGCGATGAAGCAGAAAAATCATTCAGCATTAGCCAAGCCCTGCTATCACTGGAGGCTAAACCCAACAAAAACCCAGTTCCCTGCAAACGCACAGCAGGGCTCTAATCTAGAAATAGACATATGTGTAGACTACACTGTCTAAGCTGCTAGAGGAATTGTTTGGTGTTAATATTTGTGTGATTCAGGATTATTACTAAAGTGAAATTCTTCACTGTTACACACCAAGATGATGACATGCCATATTTCCAAATTCAAGGTCACTAAAAGACTTCATTGCACACATTGATGTGCATAAATTCATAGTGACCTACTCCAAGAAGCCTGAAACAGAATGGTTGAATATGGAAATGTACCCAGGTTGTACCAAAGATGTACTATGAGGTCATCTAAACCCCCCCACACAAACACAGGCATGGATCAAGTCTCTTAATCCACATTCACACCGCAAGCGACTAGCAACAGACCATGTAATGTTAATGTAGTTCAGCGATTACAGGCTAAACAGCCACTGGTGATGGAAAAACATCACATGACAGAGTTACAGCATATCCTTAACTACATGTGAACCATCAACTGCCATGTCTCTCACTCTGTCCACACTGAATCTGTTAAATATGACAGTCTATGGTGTTTAAAAGAACAACACGAGCAAAACAATGTGCAGAACAACGGTGTTCGACAAAAGTCCTGCTCAAAACGTTCCATCACATCGCACTGCACAGCATCAGAGTCTTTCTAATGAGGAGACACAGCACTCAAAAAATCCTCCATAGAAAAGCATGGGCGTAGTTTGTAACGCCAATATGGTAGTTGTCTACGCATATCACGCCCCTTCCACGGCAAAACGTTGACATGTGAATACATTGAGCCAATCATGTACTGTGTTGTGAATACATTGAGCCAATAATGTGGTGTGTTGTGAAGACATCGTGCCAATCATGTGTTGTGATCTCGCCGCTGGAGCAAGATTGGTGTCGTGAAGCCTTGCGCACGCGCATTTCTGTTGAAATGGATGCCCGATGAGTACCCAAAAAGCGTTGCCATATGGCTGCGGAGTGGAGGGACTTGCCTAAAAGGACTTTGACAGCATTGCTGCATCTAGTTAGGACACTCCAATTGACAACAGAGTATTCAAACGGATTCTGTCGCTAACACTCGCTCGCATCACAAGCAGTTAGGACACGGTGTTAGAATCATTTCAATGACAAGAGACAGACGATGAGCAAATATAATCGGCATATGTGTGAACGGGGCCGTACCCTGCAGGCCAGTGAATGGCAGCTTCAGGAGGCCCCCGGCCGAGCTGGCGGCGAGGCCAGGCAGGGTGGCCACGGTGGCCGTGGGGAAGGTGAGCACGGCCAGGCCGCCCTGTCCCGTCACCGAGCCGGCCATGCTGATGGGGATGAGCAGAGGTTGGCCCAGGGAGCCCGGCTGCGCCATCATGCCCGTCATCAGGGTGGCCAAGCCGTCCTGGGTCAGCACCTGGAGGAACAGACCAGCTCAGTTCAGTTTATTGTCATCATACAGAGCAGAGTCAGTACAACGAAATTTCAATGTTAGTCAAGGCAAAAAATTACAAATAAAAAAATACAAATACAAAACAATAAATAAGTAAACTGACATACTATATACAGGGTTCCTACACATTTTCCATTTCAAAATTCCATACTTTTTCCATACTCAAATTTCCAAACTTCTCGGTAGATTTTTCTGACCATATTCTCTACATTGCGGCCACATCTGGTTTGGGATAACTCGGTGAAAACAAAGGTATGGACAACTGAAGTGAACTAAAAAATGACACTTAATATTCGTCCATTTAGCTGGTTCATTTTTAGTTGTATCCTAGTTGTATCATAGTTGTATCTTGACGATGGGGACTGACAGTTAAGCTACACAACAGTAGGAATGGTTCATTATGACCAAAGTGAAGTCATAATGAATTATTGCAAATGTGATTATTGCAAATGCAACAGTCTGAAAACACAAATATTTCTCCATACCCTTGTTTCTTTTTTCCATACTTATCCAGACCTGGAAATTACTAAAATCAAATTCCATACTTTTCCAGGTTTTTCTTTTTTTGACATTTTATTTTTATTTTTGGCCATCAGGATGTTTTACAGGGATTCAGACAACAAAACAGTACAAAGTGGATTATTATATCCAGTTGGCCTACATACAAGGTGTAATAGAAAGGAGAACAAAATGAAAGAGACCAAGTAATACATAGCTGCAAATCACTCATACATTAATCCACAATGTACTATAGCGTGCATTAAACTTAAATAAAGCTATGTATTTCCTTATTATGGCCTAATAGTTTTTACTTGCAAAAGAGAACAACATGAACATGGGGAGCTTTCACATTTCCACAAGGCTAGAATAGAGATGGTAATAATAGAAAAATAAATGTTTTTAACAGAAATCTGATCTAATGCATTTATTATACCCAGTCCATTTCGACCAGATCCTATTGAATTTCTCACATTGAGTTCTGAGAGAGAAGGAAAGCCTTTCCATAATATAAATATCATGAACTATATCTAACCATTCATGTAATGATGGAGGCTCTTGTTTTAACCTCCTTCTTGAGATAGCTTTTTTGCTTGCTGCTAGAAGTATCAGTATCAACTTCTTATCATTGTGGTCCCAGTTATCAAATGATATATTTCCTAGGTACAGGGTGTCAAATCTATATGGGATGTTCATCCCCAGGGCCGCTTCTAGGTGGAGGTGGATTTCTTGCCAGTAAGGAGCTAGAATTGGGCACTCCCAAAACACATGGAAATGTTTGGCCTCATTGACTCTACAGGTTCTCCAGCATGTTGTATTATGTATTTGTTGTCGTTGTTGTAATGGTGTAATGAAGAACCTAGTTAGGTTTTTCCAACTAAACTCCCGCCAGGTATTTGAGCATGTTATCCCCCATTGTAATTCACATAGTCTCTCCCAATCTTCCACTGAGATAGCTTGACTAGATTCTTTCTCCCACTTCTCTTTAATGTATAGTGTATTGTCTGAAACAGCCTGGCGTATGCTATGGTAAAGTCTGGAGATGATTTTATTATATGTCTGAAAATTGCATGCCCTTAGGAGCACTTCAAAAATACCCGTCTTCCCTGCCTCCGGTAGTCCAACTATAATTTGGCAGAAGTAATGGCGGACCTGGAGGTCCCTATAAAAATCATGTCGTTCCAATCCATGCTCTTTCCGGAGTGATTCAAAGTTCTTAATGTCCCCTTTTGTACAAAAGAGTGATACGTTGTAAGACCTCTTTTGATCCAAGTTCTAAAAGTATTATCTAATTTGCTGGGCGGGAAGTCAGAATCAAAAGCGCACCATCTCAGCATTTTTTAAGGGCCCTCTATGTTACAATGTTTTACTGTATTTTGCCAAATCATTAGAGCTGTAGTAATCCAGGGATTATTTTTATTTATCATATCGTTCATTAGTCCATGGTCCGCCACTATGGCCGCCAAGGGAACCCCTTCACTAATTGTGCTCTCAATATCCTTCCATCTTGAAGAGTACGATGAGGCACACCAACACACTAAAGGTCTCAGTTGAGCAGCATAATAGTAATCACGTAGACACGGAAGGCTTAATCCTCCCTGTTGCTTTTGTAACTGCAGAGTTTTATATCTAGTTCTAGGTTTTTTACCTTGCCATATAAATCTAGATATCAATTTGTCCCATTCTATGAACTGTTTGATAGGTATTTCCACTGGGAGAGTCTGGAAGATCTTCCAGAACAGTCTTGGTAACACATTCATTTTTATGGACTCTACTCTGGAGGTTAAGCCCAGGGAGGGGATAAGACTCCATCGCAACACGTCCGACTTAATTTTCACGTCTAAGGGGCCATAGTTCAAGTCAGACAACTTTGAGATATCCTTAGGTAGGTTAACACCAAGGTATCTTATATAATCTGCATCCCATCTCAGGTGGTACAGTACTTTCCCATAAACCAGCTAGGGGGGTTATAATTGAATGTGATAACTTGAGTCTTATGGACATTTAGTTTATACCTTGAAAGTGTTCCATATTTCTCCAACAGATCCATCAACCTAGGAAATGTTTGTGAGGGTTGTGATAAGTAGATCAGCACATCATCAGCGAATAGGGCAAGTTTATGTTCGTCAGTTCTCATTGCTATACCCTTAATATTACCATTTTGTCTTATCCACTGACTCAATGGTTCGATAAATAAAGCGAAGAGTAGGGGGGAGGCAGGGCAACCCTGTCTGGTTCCACGCTGAAGAATGAAGGGACTTGACAAGGACCCGTTTACTCAACCACAGAAGGGTTGTCATATAAGGCCTGAAATTTTGCAACTATAGTCTCATGAAAGCCAAATTTTGATAAAACTTTATAGAAATGACCACCTAACGGAGTCAAAGGCCTTTTCTGCATCTAAGCTTATAAGGGCCGCCTCTATACCATGTTGTGTGATGTGTCTGATGATGTGCAGGGTCCTTCTTATGTTGTCTTGTGTTTGTCTTTGTTGGATAAACCCTGTCTGGTCAGGGTGGATGAGTATGGGTAAGATCTTGTCTATGCTGTGTGCCAATATTGATGTAAATAGCTTATAATCGACATTTAAAACACTTATTGGGCGGAAACTACCACATTCAAGCTTGTCTTTCCCTTCTTTTGGAATAAGTGAGATAATCGCTTCCCTCCAGGAGGGGGGAATTTCCTTTTTTTTTTAAGACCCAATTACATGTTATCAGTAATGTTGGAGCCAACTGCTCTCGCAATGCTCTATACCATTCGGTTGTGAAACCATCTGGGCCTGGAGATTTATTCGTCTTCAGTCTAGAGATTGCGGAGTTTAGTTCTTCTAGTGTTATTTCAGATGTTAAGTCTTTATTTTGTTCCTTCGAAATGGAGGGTAAATTAAGTGAGGCCAGAAATTATTTAATCTGAAGGTCGTTATCAATTTGTTGTTGGGAATAGAGTGTTCAATAGAATTTTTCAAAGCATTGCTGGATTTCCTCTACTCTATACTCTATAGTTCCACTTTCTGGATTTCTTATCTTGTGGATGGTATTGTCAGCTTGTTGCTTTCTTAATCTGTATTAAAGGAGTTTCATCGCTTTCCCACCTACTTCATAATACCTCTGTTTTAAAAATAGCAACTTTTTTTGTATTTCTTTAGTGCTTATGTCTTCAATTTCAGTCCTTATCTTTTTTATTTGTTGTTTCACCCTATCGTCCAAAGTGTCAATGTGGAGTCTTTGTAGATGCTTTTATTTAATTCCCAGGTCATGTAGTCTCTGCCTCCTAAGTTTCTTTATGTGAGAGGTGATGGCAATAATTTTGCCCCTCATAACCGCCTTAAGCGTGTCCCAAACAATTACAATTACAAACAATTACACCTCTCCATTATCATTTAGTTCTAAGTATGATTTAATTTTTATATTCAAGTACTCCTTTCCTGGATTATTCAGAACATCTGAGTTCAGTATCCACAATGTGGATCTAGGTTTTCTGTTAAAGCTCACAGATATGAAATCAGGACTATGGTCTGAGAGTGTCATTGGGCCTATGTCACATCTCTGTATCATATGGAGGTCTCTATTGTAGATAAAGAAGTAGTCTATTCTAGAATATAATGCGTGAGGGGCGGAGTAGTAAGTGTAGTCTCGACTGGTGGGATAAATTTCCCTCCAAACATCTATAATAACCAAGTCCTTCATTAATGCATTCATCTTCCTGTTAATGGGCTTTGATGATGGCCTCCCATTAGAGACATCTAGCTTTGGATTCAAATGTATGTTACGTCTGTAAGTCTCCACAAGCAATTACTACCCCCTGGGCTTTTGTTGTCATTAAATCAAATATTTTTCTATAAACCATCCAATCGCTGCCAGGGGGCGCATATACATTTAGAAGACTGATTAGAGTTCCCTCTATTGTTCCTATTATCATTATATATTTTCCAGGTTTTTCATACTGCGCAGGAACCCTGTATATAGGGCCCATAGGGACCATTACATGGCATTTACATTTATTCATTTAGTAGACCCTTTTATCCTAACAAGGATAACACCATGCGCGCAAGTGTTCCATTTACTGAGGAACTGTCTTTACTGTCTGGTAAGTGCATAGGTGTATTAAGGTGTTAGAGGAGGGAAGGGCACGGTAAGTGCATAGGTGTGTTAAGGTGTTAGTAGTGTAAAGACCGTGACATGCTCCCGCGTCTGTGTCCCGCGCACACGGCGCGTGACGAGAATTGAGTCATCAATGCGCATGCGGGGGTTTTGTGTGCTTCCCAACAATTGGAACAGTGTGTCAATGACGCACATCTTCGACACGCGCAAATGTGCACTTGCTTTAGGAGAGGAGGTTCTCTCCCTTCGGAAAATACCAGAGGTGAGAGGGCATTGCACGCAGAACAGAGTGCCAGCATTCCAGCTCAGATATGGAATAGGCCGAGACCTGATTAGACTTATGTGACGAAGTCTGTTGATTGGTTAGTATTTGTGAGGTGCCCACATAGAGTATGGTTAGGTGAAAGGTCATGGGTGTTTTTTTAGATTATGGCTCAGGGGCCAGGTGTTTGGGTTGAATGGTACTGCTTACAGGACTTCTTTGTAACTGAAGGAAATTGCTGTGCTTGCAGTACAACTCAAAGTCTGAAGCTATAAGGAGGTTTGCACCTTCACGATCACTGTGTACTTGCTTTCTTCCTACAGATGTATTTGTTTAAAGCGGGGTTTATTCATAGTTGTTTGTCTCCTTGTGGGCCACAAGAAGGCTTTTGTTTAAGTTTGTTTACTCTTAGAGGACTTTAGTCATCCTGCTGTGTTCAACAAAGATGAGGTTTGATTGGTGGTCTTCATGAGAATTGGGCATAGACTTGACAACAGACTATTCTCTTTTTTATTCATACATCTCACTTCAAAGGATGTGGTTGAAACTGATAATATTCTGACTTGCTTCAGTATCAAATCTACACTGCAAATCAACCTGGGTTGAGACAGAGACTGAGTGTAAGGCAGGGATCACACTGACCAGCGGCAAGCGGCAGGTTTCCTATTCTCTATTTCCTGTTCTCTATGGTTCGGCAGCGGAACGGTGGCGGCGTTGAACAAGCTGAGCGTTGAACTTGGTTCAACTTTCAAAGCGTAACGCGAGCATATTCGATTGTTAGTTTAGGCAAACCGCTTGTGTTACTTAGGGACGAGATAGAACTTATTATGGTCTGAGCATAGCGTTGCGCTTACCGCTGCCGCTTCATTATTTCCAGTGTGATCCCCACCTAAGGGCTGAGAGAGGCTCACCTGTGGACAGGCCTGGACGGTGATGGGCACAGTGGTCTGTGGCTGATGAACAGACACACTGACCGCTTCAGAGCTAATCAGAGTCTGAGGAGCAGGGGCTGAAGCATCAGCAGACACCTCCAGCTCACCTAATGCACACACACACACACACACACACGCACACACATTTTATTTCTTTATTTGAATCCGCCAATCAAATTTCTTCCAGAAAGGATTCAAATATTCTCAAGAGATGACACAGCTTTGACATTCAAGTGTACATAAACCATTGCCTACGCCACACAGCAAGGCTGCCTATCACAGCTGATATGGAGCAGAATTTTGCCAACTGTTTAGACTTTCCTTTTGGTAGCCCTGCCAGTCTTAGTCCACTGACAATCAGTTTGTGGACATGTCCCAGGCTACCAAATATCAATGCCACAAACTTACATGCATAGCCTAGGTCACTGATCTTTGCATGGAGGGGTTGGTATTTAGTCACTTTCTCACACACACACACACACACACACACACCTTCAATAAAATGCTACAGTTTACAAATATCTTGAATGTCTGGAAATCTTTTAGTGGCAGTGAAACAAACATCACAAAATGGCACTGGATCTTCTGTTCTGTGAATGCATTAAAAGAAGCAGCCTATAAAGAGCCCAGAACAGTAGTCCATCTGCTTAGGAGAGCATACATTTACTCCATGTCACTCTCACCGCCTCACCTCCTGTCTTTATTCTATTGGCTCCGGTAGGAGCGCTCGGAGCCCCTCCCTCCGAGGTCAGTTTCCCCACCTCCTCGCCATCGGCCGCCGCCTTCCCTTCCGAGCCCGAGGACGTCAGGGAAGAGTCGACCTCCACCTCGAGGACGCGGATCGTCTCATGGCCAGACATCACAATGACCTGCATGAGAAGGAAGGGCTGCTCAGGGACATCATGGAAACCGATGCCTCATTATCACTCTGAGAGGCTAAGAGAATAGTCTGATCTATTCAGCTATAGGAAATACACAAACATTTCAAGTCAGAATTGCTGCACACACAAACACGGAAAAAAAAAACAGCCATACGGTACTATATTACAGCTCTTATAGCTCCTCAGTGGTGGACTGAGCAATCACAGCAATTAAAGAAATACCACCAGGGCGTCGTTGTGAAGGCAGCCCTTTCTATTTCAATTAGGGTGAATATTTCACTGCTGGCCGTTTCTAAAGGGAACCCTAAGAATTTGGTTAAGCTGCAGAAACACCAGCTGAACTGGCACAGACATGGCTGGCACTGGACTGCTTTGGTTTCCCCAAGTTCACCTAGAAGTACACAACTGGTTGGGGGCGCTGTGGCGCAACGGGCTACAGCGCCCGTACCATGTACGAGTCCGGGTGCCCATGGGGACCCGGGTTTGGATCCGACCTGCGGTCATGTCCCGATCCCACCCCATCTCTCTCTCTCCCACTCACTTCCTGTCAATCTTCGCTGTCCTGTCAGAATAAAGGCAAAAAGCCCAAAAAATATACTTAAAATTTTTTTTAAAAAAGAAGTACACAGCTAGTCTACATTTCACCCTTACAACTACTCCCCTAGGAGGGAAAAATAGATTGTTGATCTGCTCAAGCCCCAGTAAATCCCGAGAGAACGGGAGAGACAGAGGAGAGGAAGAAGGAAAGAAGAGGATGGAGCGAATGGCACCTGAGCAAGACACGGAGCATCTCAGTGAAAACAGAGGAGAAGGTGGGACAGTGTGCATACCTGGTCATCATGAGCAGAGAATTTCACAGTGCAGGAACCTAATGGCTGAAAAAACACTTCTGCAGTCAGACAGTGAATGGCTAAGGAGAATAGACAGAGAGGCCAAGCACACATTAGGACACAATGGGTCAAATGAAAATAAAATGGACACATAAAAGAAAAAAAAAAAGACACACATTCTCACACATGGCATGAGTAGAGCATACTGGAGCAGGAACACCAGCCCACAAATAGCTTAAGCAATGTTTTAAGTGCCAGCCTCAAACAGCATGGCTTGAGTAGGCTGACAACAAGCATACAAGACATTGCTTGAACAGACAGAAACAGAAGCCTGAGGAAATGTGACGGAAATATCTCGAGGGAGCAACTGCAGAGTGTTTTTGTTTTAATGGGAAAAACAATCACAGGGTGTTATGTGTAATAGAGGTTTTTCTTGTTAAATCATTCCCGACAAATGAATTTGTATTGTGATGGTGAAACGTGCGGTGAGGATATTGGGGCTGCAGAGTTGGGGCAAGCAGGACAGACTGGAGGTCACATCTAACAGACCATACGCTGGATGTGTGGGCTACCTGTTCGTTAACGGTGAGGGGTGCGTTGTTCGCCGAGAGCTCCTCTGAGTCCATGCTTCAGAACTGGGTCACCCCGTGGATTCTCACTGGCTCAGCATTCTGGACAACGACCAAGCTCTCAGCACCTGTGAGGAACTTTGAAAGAGACATATGGTTCAACTCTGCAATGCTCCATTTCAAACCTATGAATTATCCCCCTGAAAAAAGATGCCTTAATGTGAACTAAATAATGTCAGTGTTGACAATTTACAATAACTAACAATAGCTATTACTCACAACCTCAATATCTTTATGCTTGTTTTTTAAATCACATTAAGAACACCCTGTTTTTGATGTCATGCCGTGACGTATACTGTAGGCCTATTTCAAGACAGCATGCAGTGTGTCTGTTTGGACATTCGAAAGACCAACAAGTACAGTAATCAATCAATGGCACACATCCCTCTTCTGCATCAGACAGTAAAGTAACGAGTAAAGACAGTTATCCAACTGTCAAGATACACATGGCAGAGAAACGTTCTTCTTACCACTGGCAGCGAACCCCTGTATTGTGGGCAGCGAACCCCTGTATTGTGGAGAATAATTACAACATTGCCGTCATTCCTCTACCTCCTAATGTTCTGCAACCAATTAGCCATGAATTCAATTTCATCATGAAAATCTTTTGGCACTCCAAGAGGGCACAGCTTCCTTAGCTCACCTCTGCTGCTGGCCACCTTCCATAACAGTGCCACACAAAGGTCATGGGGCAATAGAATGTCAAAAAGGGAAGGTATACCGAATGCTCAGATCGTGGACGTAGTAGATTCCAGGTACATGCAAGGTGCTCTTGAAGTTCAAAAAAGCTGTTGTAGAAACAAGGCTGCTTGGCTGACATCAGGCACACTTACATGGAGACAAGGATCAAATTATTAAAAACCTCCTTGCCTACGATTGGGGAATAATAAGAGTAAAAAAGGCCGGTCAGGCTGAAACCAGTCTGTTTTTTATACTCATATTATTGCCCAATCATAAATAAAGGGCTTTTAATAATCTGATCCTTGTCTCCATGTAAGTGTGGCTAGGTCAACCAGCCTTGTACAACCAGCCTTCTACAACGGGCAATGGAATATGTTGGTACAAATTAATTCACCACCACGTTTTCATTAGTCGGTGTCCACTGTCCCGCATGTGAGCTTTCCAAGCGAAATCTCAAGATTACTCAGAAGTGGCTTGATGACAGATGCAAGTGTTGGACACTCAGGATTCCATAGTAGAGGTCACAGGCTATGGGTAGCAAAATATTTTTTTGGTTTTGTGAATCAAGGTTGTATAGGTGCTCTTTTTAAGTGTCAAGTTTAGCTAACAGTTCTCTTTACAATGTGAGATGTAGGCTAACTTTATATACTTTCTATGTGTTTTGGAGCACTGCAATAGGTATGGATCCAAAGACTGAGGGCCTCGGAAGAGGTGCGTATCCCACGGTTCCTGGACACCAGGAACACTCCTTGTGCAGTGCATAGGTGACAATAGCAGAATTTCCAGAAGGTAGGCTATAACCTCAAGCCACACTTGGTTCAAATGGTCACCTAAATGCACTAAAATGTAAAGAGTGTGTACGTGTGTTCTGTGTGTTTTTCTTTTTAGCACATTATAACAGTCCTTCGCTGATTAGCTCACTGTAGGGTGAAGTGGCTGGCACCTTCTCAGACTGATAGCCATATGAACCAAGCGTGCAACATTTCACTGAAGTAGAAACGACAGAGCGGCTTAGTTCACATTTTCAGTAGACTAGCGGTCTATTTCAAACATTATGCATGCACTGCGCATCAAGGGGTAAATGTTTCCTTCGTCGTTGTAAAGCGGCCTAGGCTACGAAGCCTCAACAGCATTTCTGTGATATTCTTAGCACAGTTTGTGGATGCTGCAAGGATTCAATGTCACGTCCTGATTTCTTCCTTCCCTTAGCCGAAAAAACTGATTAATCTGGGGCTATGACCCAACCCACCATGAAAATATTACATCTGTCAAAACTTCAGCAGGTGTTACAACCCACCCCACCCCGATTTTTGATCCAATAAAAATCTCGCCGCGTACAGCTTTCGGGACACCCTGTTACCCTTACACGTCTTCAACACCATGTAGTTCACTACTATGCCAGGGGACAGCATTTTATGTATTTCCTTTCTCTTTATCATAAATATATAAATTATGCTAATTACGAACATTGCATATTAACCAAAAACTCATTTCCTCTTAGCAGTTCGTCTAACAATGCGATAAAAACACCAACGGCCGTAAATGCTTTCCCTTTGAAACTTACCTTTAGAATGTCGGTTAATATCGTAGATTCTCCTCTTTCGGACAGCTTTGGCACAGTTTGATGTAGACACACATAATTAAAAATTCATCTCACAGCTTCCAGACAGGCGCTATGGCTGCACACAAAAGAGGTATTTGCATTGATAAGAAGGGTCGCAGCGCGAAGAACCTCCTTTCCTTAATATTTAATCACGATCTTCGTCAATATTGTTCAGGTGAAGTCTAAACACCTGAAGGCAAAGCATAGAGTCGATATCTGCAAAAAAGTCCCGCAAAATTAATACAATTTTGGCATTTTGCACTACGTCATGAACATAATTTATGCAGGCCAAGGCTTGCATTGAAAAAATGTTACTGGCTCGACTTAAGGGGAAAATATGGCGGCCTTAAAGTGACAGTGGAAATTTCACAAACATGCGCAGTATAGAGACATCACGGCGGCTGCGTTGCGTCATGTGCATGTACATTTTTGAATCTGAGTGCTGTGTAGTCCCCGTCTCTTTCCAGTTTAGCGAAAGAAAACAGGGAACTATTACTGGGGGGAAAATAGACATGAGAGAGGATTCTTAATGCTTAATCAATTGAATTGTAAAGTAGCCAAACTGAAGGCTACTGAGAATGGTGCTGGAACTATTGGTGCAATCAATCCATTTTGTATAATAAAATAAAAGGTACAAAAATTGCCACTGCCAAATCCAGGATAGCCTATCTATCTATCTATCTATCTATCTATCATCTAGTTTTGTTATTTATTGGGTTCTCCTGATAGCCTGATAACCTATGATTGTAATTTTGAGAGTTTTGCTATTTGGATTTCAAAGACGGGTAAAGGTATTGCATTATGAAAACATAATGCCCTTTTATGCACACTCTGCTTTGTGTGCTATGTCTTTTCCTCTGTGCTGTTGCCAGCTGGCAAACATTGGCGTTTGCATGCATTAGCAACATATTGCCATGGAGCTCAAAGGGAGAGCTGGGATTGCTGAATAGCTGAATCTTTAATTATCTCTATCTAGTCCTGGTGCCCGCTCAAAAGAGAAGCTCTGTTTCATTGAGTAGCATCTGTAATTACTGCATCATATCCAAACTAAGCTGTAGGATTCCATTTTGGTTTGCTCCATGAGCAACTGCTTGTAAGGCAACAAAAAAAAATGTAGCAAATATTCATTAGATAAACAATACATTCATTGCATCATAATTTAGTGCAATAACTGGATATTTGACTTTCTCACCAACCGTTCACAAGTGGTTAGAGTGGGGGGTCTGACATCTGACATTAACCATCAGCACTGGTGCTCCCCAAGGCTGTTTTGAGTCCACTGCTGTACAACATCTACACACATGACTGCAAAGCCAACAGTAGTCATACCTCCATCATCAAGTTTGCAGATGACAGTGATCTTGGGCCTGATTAGTAACAACAATGAACAGCTCTACTTGGATCAGGTTGATGAGGTGGCACAGTGGTGTCAATCTAACAGCTTGACACTGAATGTCAATAAAACCAAGGAAATGATAGTGGATTACAGAAGGCAGCAGCAGAACTACAGTTACACCCCACTAATGATCAGCGGGCAACCTGTAGAGAGAATCACAAGTTTTAAATACCTTGGTGTCCACATTACTGAAGACTTAACACGGACTGTTAACACTCAATATGTTCTGAAGAAGTCCAGACAACGACTCTACTTCCTTCGTCAGCTAAGGAAATTCAAAGTTTCTACATCCATCATGAAGGCCTTCTACACTTCAGCGGTTGAAAGTGTTCTAACTGGTAGCATCATCACCTGGTATGGGAACTCCACAGTTAAGAGATTGTAGTACTCTGCAGAGAGTATAGTGCGCTCAGCTGAACGTACTATAAGAACTCAACTCCCTGCTCTACGAGATATCTATTCCAGAAGAGTACTCCTAAGAGCCCAAAAGATTCTGAAGGACTCTTCTCATCCTAACAATGGATTATTCCTACCGCTGAAATCAAGAAGACGCCTATGTAGTCACAAAGCCAGAACTGAGAGACTCAGGAGAAGTTTTTATCCCCAGGCCATCCGAACTCTGAACTCACACTATACTGACTTTGCACACATTCACTCCTCAGCACTCATGACCCACCCCCCCACCCCCCCCACACACACCTACATGACTTTTAGCACTTTTACATCCCTCTCCCTATGCTACAGACCTTTTATTTATTTTCTTATTTCATCACACGTCAAAACACACACACACACACACACACACACACACACATATCTGACTTTCTCCAACTTTTGCACATCTCCATAGAACGTTTTATTTATTATTTTTGATTTCTCCTCCATCTATCTACCCATGTCCTTGATTGCCTAGCCTTTCTGCCCCCCCCCCCCCCCCCACCCCCATCCCTAACACACACACAAAAAACACACACACTTACATCATCACTGTCATCACCTCACATACAGCACACTGCTTGCTACAGTAAGCCTCCTCTACATACCCCCCCCCCCCTCCCTACATACACAGCACATTGTCTTCAGGATCTTCTCCAATACACATCCTCTACATACTTACAGCACACTGCCCCCACCTACCCACACACACACTACACACACACACACACACAGTCACTGCTCCACTCCCCTGCCGCCCACATCTTCACTGTCATCACTCACATACATCATACATACAGTACTCTGCTTGCAATAGTAAGTCCCTTCACCATACTTGCAGCACACTGTCCCCCCCCCAATACACAGCACATTGTCTCATGAGGAAGCTTCTCCAACACACATATTGCACACTGCCCTCTCCCCACATACACAGCACACTATCCCATCTCCCTTGTCATCCCCCCAACACACACACCAAGACCCCTGGCGGTTGGGTTAGCCCCCTGAGCCGTGGATCTGCCCAAGGTTTCTTCCTTGGTAAGGGAGTTTTTCCTTGCCCTTGTTGCTCTTGGGTGCTCCTTGTTGGTGCCCCCCCCCCCCATCCCAATCCTCCACCACCTTTCTTATGCAGCCCTTGCCACTTAATCTACTAAACCCCTCTTCTACTGCACTTTACCCCCCCCCCCCCCCCCCCCATAAATGCACAAATAGGCTGACACCAGACATAATGTCACTGCATTTCTTATTTCCCGTAACTATATGCATGTGACAATAAACTTCCTTGTATCCTTAACTGTATTAGCAGTTATTAAAAAATCCCAAACAAACATGATAACTTCATGTCATTGCATAACATGCTGTATCAGGGGTGTTAAACTCATATTAGGCAGTGGATCAGATTTACTGGAATGAGACCTTGTGGGGCCGTCATGTCATGGTCATTATAATTTTTCGGCATGGGTCTCAATCTGTTGTTTGATGATATACTCCTTTATTATACCTACTTAGCCAATGAGCAAGCAATTCCAAATTGACTACTGTCACAATACTGCTCTTTCTCTCTTGAAATACCTTCATGTTTTTTTTTTTTGGCCTCTTCCTTCTTGAGGATGGTTTGTAGTGCTAGGTTTAATCAGTGTCATATTAAAGAGATATTATGATTCTTGTCTTCTCACATTGTTGAAGACAATTGGACTGGAAGATAACTCTTTTTTTCCTAATTTCCCTTCACACCCAAAACATCTGGGGGCCATATGAAACCTGCTGGCTGGCCTGATCTGGCTCCTGGGCTTTGTGTTTGACACCCCTCCCATATTGCAAGGGCAGGAGCAAACATATGTCCTGTATTTTGTCTTTGGACACAGGTTTGTCATTTAGTAGGCTACCCTAACTCATAGTCTTCACTAGGCACAAAACGGTTCAACCCTAAGTCACATCAAAGTAATAGGTCAAGGAAACATTATAAATTCAACTGGACATGGAAATTGTTCACATAGAGAATCCACCTCATAAATAGCCATGACATCATGCCACTTAAAAAAGTACTGAGGTGGAACACATTCCTCTAAATTGACTAGTTTTGGACAACAAGGCTCACATATGGGCATCAAGGAAAAACACTGGTAGCCTCCAGTCTCGATTCCATGTTACAATGTCAGTGCTCAACAACATTAGGCCTACTCCATCTTATTTATTTCAATTGAAATCAAATGTGCCTACATTCAGGATGGAGAGAAAGATCACGAGACTAGATTTATTGGTCATGAGACTAAATTTATTGGCCATCATGGAGGACTTATTATCTTTCCTGATAATAAGTCATGTCGCTTTAACAAGGAGTTGCCGAACCAGAATGACGTAGTATAAACCAACACTCAAAGGAGAGTACGACAACGACCATGAAAACAAGGAAGTGAAGACAGGGAACTTTGACTAGGCTGCTGTGTTTTTGTTGTCAGGAAGGCCCCGATTTTACTTCAGCGATCAAGACTGCCTCCGTGTCTCAAATTCTTTGTCGACATTAACCAATTCACGGAAAATGAACAACAAAGGTAATAAGAATGTTTGTCAGCATTCTCTGATCAGTGACTTTCGATCTTTCATCACAGGATATTTAACCCCGCTAGCTCGACAGTTAGCTCACTAGCTAGTTATATAACGACCATTTTCTAGCTAGCAGCTACAATTAGCCAGCTAACTAGTCAGGCAAATAAATAACGCAAGCCACCATGGGATGTAAGCTTTAGTACGATCTTACATCCTCTTGTTAATCTTTTGTCTTTTGAAGAACATAACGTTATTTTGTAAAAAGTATAGACTTCATTATGTGTTGAATTACCTCCGTCAATTCAAATTGTGTTTCGGCTAACGTTATGACAATGGTGTTTTTACAATCATCAAGCTAATGTTAGCCAAAATGACTCCGCTAACTAGATGCTAGATGGCTGCTGAGACTGGCAAGCTCACCCAATGACGTGATACATAAGGTGACCCCAAAACATTGCTCCCCTTGCAGCATGCATTTCTTTGTCTGTTGGAATCTGTGACTCTTAGCGTTATTTGGACAGATCAAGTCGGCAGTGATGTATAGCACAATATGCCTGCAACAGCGAGACGATCTGGTTCGAATGTGCGTGGTTTAGAGTAGCGTTATTGATGTCGATTTTGTGCAATGCTTAATGGCAATGTATGATTGTAAAATGACCACTGACTATATTGTCATTATATCCTGTGTTCGGCGTTTGTAAAATAGCTGTTAATGGTGTCTTAATTTTTTTCTGTAATTCTTGGTCATAGCTCGCCTCAGTTGCCTTTGTTATGTTGAATCCATAGATTGAATCCTTTATGTTACGGGTTTGCCTGTAGTGGTCACCATGAACCACATAAATCCCGTGACACTACATCCACATTGCTTAGAGATGACGTATGGACACCTTGCTATCATCACAAAATTAGTTAATTCAATTAAAAAAAACTTTATTTATCCCCGAGGGGCAATTTCCTTACGCAGGCATAGTGACATATAAGACAGGACAAAAGAAAGAACAGGACGGGGGGTGTAAGTAAGGAGGAATCAGTCAGTGTTGCTTCCCTGCTGAAAAAATCAGGTAAAAACCAGTTTACGCTGGTAGCTGGTTTTAGCTGGTCTTTGCTTATGTAGCTGGTTGGGCCACCAGGTGGACATGCTGGCCTGATCCATGGACCAGTGTCTCCAACCCTGTGCAATTTAAGATTAACTTATTGTTACACCTTATTATAAGCGATAAGTAAGATAAGAGTATATGTCTGTGATCACAGACATACATAACAGTCCCTTACTGTCCATTGTGCATCAGTCTGATTGCCTGGTGAAAAAACACAATTGTCGCGTGAAAAAACACAAAAGGTCCAGGCCTTGAGATGGTTTCTAAATTATTGCACAGCAAAAACCTATTTGACCAGAAACAGGTCGGGTGCCAGTTGAAACTACAGTACACAGCCCTAGCATGTTTAATCCTAAACCCTAATGGACCTCTACCCCCATTCTACATGTTTGCAAATTTGCAGAAAGGACCCATGACATTGGGTTTTTCAACTACAACAAATTGTTACTTGTAAATTGAAATTAAACGATTTGACTTAACTAGATCTTATGTTTATGTCTTAACAGGCTCATATCCTCAGCAAGCTGTGTACCCCCAGCAGAGCTCTGCCCCCATGTACCCCCAAACTATGCAGGTCCCTGCCCAGGCACCTCCTTACTCTGATGCACCTCCGGCGTACTCTGAGGTAACACGCTAATTTTTGTGCTCCATTAGCCAGTTGCATACATTTTTCACTCCCTTTTGTGCCCTCACACATACATGCAAAGGTAACACGCTTATTTTAGCCAGTTGCACACATTTATTTACCATACTGTTTCCTCTCCCTCGTGCCCTCACACATACATGCAGAGGCAACATGCTATTTTTTGTGCTCCAGTTGCCATTAGCCACATTTTTCAATATACTGTTTACTCTCCCTCTCCTTACATGCACTTTCTTGCCACTAACAGATCTACCAGCCCAGGTACATGCACGCACCCCCTGCTCCTGGTCAGATGGCGCAGATGTCCTCCGCCTACCCAGGCACTCAGATGTTCATGCCCTTGCCACAGACGATGCCTGTGGGGACTATGGGCCCTAATGTCCCGATGGCCTATTATCCTATGGGGGCGGTGTACCCCCCAGGCTCCACAGTCCTGGTGGAGGGGGGCTTTGATGCAGGAGCTAGATTTGGAACCAGCAGCAATCCTGCCCTTCCTGTAAGTAGACAGAAATATTTGGCTTTTAGTAAAAACTGATTTTCATGTTCTTGTACATGTGACATGATGAAGTATTTACAGGGTTCCAAGTCAAATGTAAAATTCCATGATTTTCGCTGACAAGAAAACCTGAATTTCCATGACATGAATGATACAAAATACCGACCAACGACTTCAGAGCATTCAAGAATCTTTGAGATGAATAAATGGGCATTGAATAAACAAAGTTAGGCTAACCACAACCACTCAAGCAAGCAGTAAAGCTAATAACGAGATGTACATCAATTTTGCGTGGAAATATATTTGTATTAATGTATTTTGGCAAGTAAATTAACTGCTACAACAAAATTCCCTGATATTCTATGCCGTTGCCCTAAAAAATATACAATTCCCAGACTTTGCATATGTCTGAAATAGTCTATATCAAATTTTCATGATATTCCAGAAATTCCATGACCTGTGGGAACCCTATATTTATATTAATGCGGTTCTGGGAAGTTGAACGGTGCGGCCCTCTCAGATGTCCGTGCAGTTTTTGTGGTTTTAAAAAAAAAATAAAGATCATTCACATTCCTGACTCCGACTGAGTCATAATCAGTCACAGCCAATCAACACAGTAGTTCAGGACCACAGAAGGGAGGGGTGTAATTTGATTGGCTGTTGAGCATAAATATCAGCAACATATTTGCCAACTGCATATTTTAAATAGAAAAAGGTGAGGAGGATGCATTATCTGAAGGGATTGAGTCAGAATGGTTAATCTTTAGCTATGACTATCCGAGATATCTGGGTAGGAAATCGCATGTCTTCTGTCTTGGTTTTGCATGGGTGGAAGTGATGTCCTATGAAGTAGATAAGCCAACAGACCACTTCATTTCACAGGTGTGAGTTCTTGCTGCAGATAATGTTTCCTGTTTACCAGCTGTAACAATACGATATTGATATCAACACCTCCTCTAATGTGGTTAACAGCATGTTACACTGTGAATATAGTTCAGCTTACTCTTAGTGGTGCTGTTGCATTTATCAACTGGAATTTGAACACAGTCCAACTGTGTTAAATAATTTGCAAAGTAGACTATTGCTATTGCTACTACTGCCAGTTTTCCCATACACATCATACATCAAGTGGAATGACTGGTGTAGCTTAGCCATCTATAACGTCATTTAGATTAGATTAGATTCAACTTTGTCACGGTGCAGAGTACAAGTACAGAGCCAATGAAATGCAGTTAGAATTTAACCAGAAGTGTAAAAAAACTGAGTTATGCACAGAAAGTGTTGTTATATAGACTTAGTGCTACAGCATGGTTAGTGTTATAACATGCAGTCTATTCAGTTGGATGTATGTATAGTTAGTTGTATATACAATATAAAGTAAAGTATGGTATAAGTAAATAAAGTAGATTGACCATACCCTGGACCATCCTGTAAGGATAATAGACTGAGCATGAAGCTGGTTAGAACAGCAACTCGACTGGCCAATGGCTAATGAACCATTTTGGTGGGAGTATGATCATACCCTTTGCCTTTGGGCGAATAGTAAGACCATTATGTCATTAACCGCTCAAATTTGTTAAGTATGTTAAATTAATTATGTCAAAATTATGAATATTTGAGGGGTATATTCAGCTCTCAAACTGTGTTGAATCTACAGTATATCTTAACCGTCCTACCACATACTTCCAACCATTCTCTAAACCAGTTGATTGTAACTGGCACAACTCTTCAGCCAGATAGTTCAGCTAAGTAGTGAAAACACCTGCAAACAATACATCTGACTCCAGAAAACAGATTTTTATGCGCTGGCAATAGCTGTGGCCAGAGGCATTATGTTTTCAGGTTGTACGCACGTTTGTCCGTCCCCATCTAGTAAACGTGATCTCTCAAGAAGGCCTCAATGCACATGCTTCAAATTTGGTACGAATAGTCAATTGGACTCAAAGATGAACTGATTCTATTTTTAAAGTCAAATGTCAAAGGGGGAGGGGTTAAGCTAAATGGGGAAATCACTGCACCATCAATAGACCCTTTTAGGACTGCCCCAAAAAATGGAACACTGAACATGATAATGTCCTGGCCTAACTCCGCAATTCAGTCCCACACAGTCTACAGACTTACACATGTTAGTGTGAATGGATATGGTCTGGTAACATCACGTATGTATGTCAGGCAATGAGAAAGGATAGCAGGGAAATGTAATAGGGTCAGATTTGTATTTTGTATGCCAAAATGTGTTGTAGTTGAATGCTCCATCAGCATTTTGCCATAAACCACCTGATGGTCATAAAGGCTTTCTAGGCATGATTTTTCTTTGGACAGATTTGTTAATTTCACTTTTCTCCCCCACCCACAAACAGCCACCTCCTCCTGGATGCCCAGCTAATGCTGCCCAGCTAGCTGCCATGCAGGGAGCCAACGTGATGATGACACAGCGCAAGAACAACTTCTTCATGGGTGGCTCCAATGGGGGCTACACCATCTGGTAACAGCGGCCTCTACCCCAGGCTTGTTCCTCTCTGTCACCCTAAAGCCCCCTTCTCTCTCTCACTCTCTCTCTAGCTTTCTACCTCTCTCTTCTCTCTCTACCCACTCTCTCTCTCTCCCTCCGTATTCCTTCTTTGCTTCCTTCGGGGCTGCTTGGCCATGCCACAATACTGATATCACCTAACGGAATGTAATATTTTAGAGCCCTTAGTCAAGGTACAGTACTCCACTGCAGATTGAGAGCACAAATAGCTCAGACTAGTGGTAGGTTGACCATACCCTGGACCATCCTGTAAGGCTAATAGACTGAGCGTGAAGCTGGATAGAACGGCAACTCGACTGGCCAATGGCTAATGAACCATTTTGGTGGGAGTATGATCATACCCTTTGCCTTTGGGCGAATAGTAAGACCATTATGTTGTCGCATTAATATTTACTTTTACACATATAGAGTTTACACACAGACTAATTACATTGTCTGTTTTTATCATCCATTGTAAAACCATTGTGCAATGCTTTAGATTCACAGGTGATATCTCTTTTCTGGGTTACTTCTTTTTGTTTACCATGGACACCAGGTATCATTTTTTGGGGTAACTTTTGTTATATGAAACACTCTAGCAGAATGTCTTCCTCTCTTAAGGTGCTCTCATTTGGCCACAGCACTAGTAGACTTAAAATGTTTTGTCTTTTTGACCAATGTTGTGTATATATTTGGTAATCACAGCATTTTTCTATTATTAATCAGGATTAGGATGTAAGGAATTACAAGGATGGGTGCTGTTAGATCCATAGAGCATCTATTCAGAAGCAGAAAGCACGAGAATGATGACCTCAAAATCAGATTTCAAGGACTTAATTTGTTTACAGAGTGAAATCATAGTGGAATACTGTACCTTCAGGGCGAGCTTAGATGAACTATAATCAGGTGCCAAAGTCTACGAGCACCATTAAAATATAAGCAAAGAAATTTACAGATGAATGCAGAACCCAATGCAGTTGCAAAATGTTTTTTATTTTGTTTTTGTTTTCTTTTTGTGGAGAGGTTGGTTGGCTTCGTAACACGTCAGCTGTTGTTATAATCCCCTTCCCCTCTATTCATGCCCCTCGTCGGATACCCAGAGCTGTACATACTGCAGAATTTGAGTTAGCTGAGTAAAAATGTTAGGTCTCCCAATGAGTCCCTGTTTATCCCGCCCACTTAGAATGGGCTTAAGTCATCTTAGTCCTGATGCCATGGTCAAGGTTTCATCAGATTTCTTGTTCTGTTTAATTTTGTTAATTTGTTTTTATTTTATACATTTTTTTTTTTTTTTTTTACAGTTTTTCAACCTTTGGCACATCAAGAGCAAGGTTTTTATTTCCTTCTTAGTGAAATTCCTTTGAAGTATAACCAAGGAGCAGGTTGTACCAAAGATCTGGACTAGAATGCACTAAAAGCTTTTGCTGTGACTTGAAAGTCATCTTTCATAATAATTCTGCACATAAGGTAAAATTTAAAAAGAATAACGAAAAACATATCAAATTTAGTGAATGGTGATTGTTTTGCAGGCATACCATGTCTGTAGAGGCTCACCACTGCTGTGACTTGTCTTTTGTAGTGGGGTGCGTGAAATGCGTATTTCTAGTGTAATTGCATCTTGGTGGTTCTGCATGCTTTTTGCACTTTTCTTCAAATACAATTTTTTTTTGTTTGTTTTTAATAAAGGATTTATCATTGTTAAATTTTTTAGGAATACTACAAATATTAATTTATGTGCACTGTCAACCAACTCTGAAATGTTAGATTTTGCAACTTGTTTTTTGTACAAATGCTTTATAAGTGCAAATACAATGTAAGTCATGCACCTCCCTGTGTGGATGATTTTACAAAGCAGTTTCATTAAAAATGTACCTTCGTTCTATGGAGGCGAATGTCTGATGGTGTGTAAGGGCTACCACTTAACAAATGTAGGTTCAAGCATTTGGTTCCACATGAGGGACTAAATGGGGATATAAAATTCATACAGGCTTAGGAGTGATACTGAGAGTTATACGGTGTGTGCTGTCATCCACTTCAAGTTGTTTTCATGTGTTTGGTCTAGCCCTGTAGCCAAGTCTTTAGGTCAAATGTCTTGCATAAATATGAAAAGCATTCACTAATTCAGTTTGAGATCAGTAAGAACATGACAGCCTTTTTCTGGAGTGGAAGCAGCATACATTAGTTGAGTGGTTAGTTTTACTAAACAAAATATTCATTGTTTTAAAGGAAACAGCATTTGTTACAATACAATAAACATTCATAGAGAATCATGCTTAAACATATTAACACAAGGTTATAAGGCATCCATAACAACGAATTCCCACTGTAATGATTTGGGCTAGATTGTCTCTAGTGTGTTACACAAACCATGACTGCCTGAGCTGATGATGATGAGGAGAAACCTAACTTTAGTCAAGTGCAGTCTGGTGTGTCTCACAACAGTCTGAGGTACTGCTCATGTACTAATGGGAAGACCTCTGAAATGTTATGGTGAAAATTGAATTAGTTCCTGTAACCTTGTTCGAGTGTTAAGTGTGACCCATAGTGACGGCATTAACAGCTTTTTGCATGTAACATAGATAGATAAGCAAAATTAAAAGCACACACACAGGTCTCCTGATGTGATATCCATTCACTGAGTCTTCTATTACAGAGGCTCATTTATTCACTGAACATTTCCAACTACAAAAGTCACAAGCTCTCTGGACTTCTCTGGCTCTCTAGCCAATACTTCTTTCTGTACAAGTTTCTTTAAAAAATAATGCTCCATGCAACTTTGCAATGTAGTGCTGTCCATTTAGCTTTCCTGTTTAAAATGAAATCCTAGCAGTAGCAGATCACATTGGCATATATGGCCTATGGTACAAACATTTTGGCAAGGTGACATACATTCCCCACTTCATATAGGTATGAAGTAACAATGACTTACACATGTAAACACTAAAATAGTTACTACCACACTGTCCAATCCGATATTATTTTTTTGTCTTCACGGGCATTTGCAATTCAGATGTCTATGCTTGCAGTTGCTTATTGCTTATTATTAGTAAATTTGGAAGTAATCTTTGTATCACTGGGTATCCGACACGATAGTTGTGAAAGTTATTGCCCCAAGTTCTACTTAAAACCGATAATAAATAAGTTTACTTGTGTTTTTGGCTGTAAAGGTATTATTTACATTTCCAAGCATTACACTTGCCATTTAGCTCCATGTCTTATATTTTGAAGTTGTGCCACTTCTGTGTGGCATGTCCATGGTGAATGCATAGCTTGACTTGACGCAGAATGTCTGGGGCACAGCTTTCAGAACTACACATTAGATTCCAACAATTATTTTAATGTCTGTTGTCTTTTGTATCTCTTTATTTATTTATTTTTTATTGCAGACCACTGGCACCTTGGCCAATACCCTATGTTGCTGATGTACTTCACAAAGCAGCTTAAAAGTAACTGTTGCTATGATGGCTTATCCCCAGCACATTTGTCCTTGTCTTTATAAGTAGTCTAGTGATCATGCCAACCAAGAGCGAAATAAATGTGAGAAATCCGAGGCCAGAATCTGATTAGAAAATTTGAAGCTAAAATTCCATTGAATTGCAATAATATTTAGCTGCAAAACTATCTAATTCTGGTTTTCGTGAAATGACCGAAGGACCTATTCAGTTCAGGTATTTCATTTTTCCAATGTCCTTTTACCTTTTTTTTAGTGTTTTTTCCCCTGAATGAATCCATGTATAAGAAGTAAGTTGGTCAGAGGACACATGAAACACTTCATGCTTGGTTTTGGGAAAAAAGTGAAGTGATTTCTGCATTGGAACTGTGGTGCACTTAACACTTTTATACTAAAAATACAATTAAAATTTAGAATAAATTATATTTTGGACAATTGAATTCCACCTGTTTTGTAATTTGTAAAAGGCATATCACTCGGATGCTCATGCACTGTTGAGAAATGCTACACAGCATAATGTCTACCGATGGAGCAGGATCATGAAGGAGGTTTCATACAAAAATGTCTGAGTGAACTTCATATTTACTGTTGCAGAAGTCTTACATAAGTGTTAACATCAACAAAACAGACAAATGTAAATGAATATACAAGGCAGAAGGAAAAAAAACTAACTTTACATGTACATTTCTGCACTCACTGCATATGAGATTATCCATTTATAAATGTCATCTTAGGTTTTTGTTCCATTCAATTTAAAGGTCTTTCCTGTCTGTAGTGTTAGTGTACAATAGAAATACCATTTTCAGACTGCCAATGTCATCTAAACCGACTGGTTTAGTAATATGCTTTCATAATGGCCATTGGAGTGGAGCCGATTCTAAAATACTGACATGCTTTGTGTAAAGCTGATCATTTAACAATCCATCAATGAAAGAAAATTCCACAACTAATAAATATTGACTCCAAGAGTTTAAGCATACATCTGTACTTTCTATAGAAAACAAATAAAAAAAAAACCCTGGTATATTTTTTCTTCTTCTTCTCAGGTAGGAGTTAAAAATCATTCTTCATTAAAACATACAAAAATAAGTGGAACACCATTTGTTTTTATACAAACAGATCAAAATGTAAAAGTCTGGAGTGCAAACTGTGAGCCATGAAGTTTCCTGAATAGCGACACGTTTTCCTTTGGCACCCTCGAAGCAGCACTGCTTTTGCCCGCTATTCTACCATTCCCTGTAGCTTCATCAATAACTCCATGACCCAACCTCTTGTTAGAGCACCAAATGACAATCTGCATAGATCAAACAGGCACAATGTGAATTCAGCTAGATCTTCCATAAATCCCCCCAGAACACCCCCCCCCCCCCCTTCTATTCTTCCTTCAACCACATAACATATTTATCCAGCTCTCCACAGTCATCTCCCTTTCCTGTTGTGAGTGAGTGGGCACATTTTGTCCAGGGTTGGAACCTCAGATGAAGTATTCCTTCTTTATGGGTACGACGGTGTCGTTGTACACCTGGTCGGGATCCTCTCCAGGTGCAGGCTCACCTGTCGTCCTGTAGGCACCCTTGTTGTGGCACAGGTATCGGTAGAGCAGGAAGGCGCCTGCGGCCAGAGTCAGCAGCACCAACACCACAACAACTACAATCAAGTTAAGAAACACATGCTTTTTAAGTCAGACTTCCACAGTGATTAACTGAAAGACCACACACCCACACATACACACAGGGGAGGTCTGGTTGGATAATGTTAAGTAACTGAAGCTGGGGTATGGCTTTATAGATCACGCAACCTACATGACCCGGTCACTAAGTGTCTTAAGCGCAGATTTTTTTATAACTCCCAAGTATTTTTCAGATTAAAGATTAAATGTCAGCCAGTGCTACCATATGCCATGGCATACTCCTGCCCTCTGCTGGTGTCAGAAAGAATGGAAAGGGAGTCACAAAGAGCCACTTGACAGATACATTATATTATCAATACTCATTTACAGTGATTGAAAATGTGTTACAAATTCATCATGATACAGAATTATATTAAACATATTTAGACAACATGAAAGATGGGCTAGCCAGTTTACTGTGCAATAGTCCCAGCAGCATTATACAACATTATACAAGTACATACTGTAAATGTGTATACATTTGACCACCCATTTATTTGTGAGTATGGGATTCAATATGAGACCTTTTCTGAGTCATATTGGAGCAAACTAGCACTCTTCAAATTCACACTTTTAAAATAGCCTAGAGAAAGAAACATAAATTACCCCCGATGACCGCAGAATCTGGCTGGGTTGGAGGTTCCGTCACTGGTTTCACAGATGTTGCTGGAGAAACGAAAACACAGCTGATACCACAAAGCAGGCCTATATTGTGTACACTAATGGAATCAAACTAGAAAATGTAATTTCGAGGAAATTACCAGTGCATGAAAATATAAACATACTATATTAACATAAAATGCAAAACAAACTTTTATTTGGAAACAGTTGGCAGGAGTCATAGTTGATAACAACTGACAGTTCAAATGGCTGAACAGTTAAATTGTTGAGTAGTTTAAATAGTTAAATTATTTAATAGTGAATTACTGTAGTGAGGACATTTATTTTGAAACAGTTGTGGGCAGAGGAAATAGTTGAACAGGATCTGTAGTCTTAAGAGAGCCATTGTATGCTTAAAGCCTGAGACAGAGTATATAGTTTAAAAGTTAAACGTAGATAGTAGATAGTGTAATGGATGTTGATGGATAGTTTAATGGGTGGATGAGTGAATGGTTTGAAGAGGATGAATGGATTGAAAGTTGGATGGAATGTGCCTTATATCCTTGTAGAATGGAGAGATACAGAGAGAGTTGGCCTAGTTGAGCAGAAAGCAGTTGATACAGGTGCAGTCAGTTTAACTGGCTCTTTGATGGGGCCTAGTTGAGCAGCTGGAAGTTGATACAGGTGCGAATCAAGTTAAGTAGCCCATTGTGATGTCATAGTGCCAATGCAAAGTCTATGGGGAAAAATAAGCTTGTTTTTTGTTACTCAAAAAGTATAAAGTTAAAAGTTAAAAATACATTCCTCAAGTGTCCTTTTCAAGACCTACGTTACAAAGTTTCTAGGTTAAATGGTTGAAGCTGAATTAGACGCAGAAATTTGGTGGGAAGAAGAAGAGGAAGAAGCCTTAGGATAACATTTGCATGCACTGTAATTATATAACTAAACAACACATATCAGCACTAATCATGCTGTGCATATGGTCTGTGAAAGTTTAGGGTTGGATTGAGTGGTGATTGCTTCACCTGTTGCAGAGCCCAATTTGAGGTCCAACGACAGGTGATGGCGAGATCACAAAGAGACAATGCAGAACAGTCCCACAAATGATCATTAAGTAAGTGTATTAGGCCTACATTGCTCTTAAAATATTACAAAATGGCAATAGGTCAGCGAATAAACATCACATACCGTTCATGGGTGCAATGCTTGCCATAATGGATTGCCCTTTGATTGTGATTTACGCTACAAGAAAGGTTAGACACCATACATTAATACATCGTATTTTAAAACTCCTTGTGAAGTTTACAATCTGTCCATGATCTAAAATCATAGTTAAAGATATTCATGAAGTCACTCCTTGAAGGTCATGTAAACCATCAAATATCAGGCCTTCATTGCAGGCGCTGGCGGTAGACAATATCATTGGCTACTCCGTGCGCTCTACTCAGACCAGATATTCAAACTAGAGATTGTTTACGATTAGGCAGGACTGTGTTAACCATCACTAAATAATAACTATTTTAACAATTTGTTCGAGGCTGTGGCAATATAGGGTCTTACTTTACTACGGATGCTAGTCAAATGTCAAAAAGTCGTAACACATCTGTTACATTTCTCACTTCCTGAAAACAAAGCCCCGAGAATATCAGCATTCAGGTCTTCGGTTAAGTTTGTCTTGGCCAGTTAGATAGAAATTCGTTTTAGAGACTGATTTATTCATTAGCCCATAAATAACAAAAATAAAAAACCCTTTACTTTGCAAAAAGTTTTAGGCTACTTGCACAGCAGGCCCATCAGAAATAGGCACATCAAAAACTAGGCTACAGTTGCTACAAACTAAGCTACAACTTTTGTCTGACATCTTACCTACCGCCCTTAGCCTACAACAAAGGGTGAAATGAAACAATGTAGCTCATGTCACGGGATCATAGCTACATGTCAGCGCAAGTAATGTTAACTAACCACCCAGTAAGCGAGGCCAACTATGTTAAAACCTTGAAACCAATAATCACATTAGTCCTGCGGCTGTGGTAGGACACAGCCTGCTACTTACGTACCAACAGTAAACGTTCAGATTCAGAAAGAGCAGCAATCCTGCGAATGATATCTTATCCTAACAGGAACAGCTCGAAGAAAATAAGGAACCACGCAAACTCCAGGAACTCCCGGGTCGCCGCGTTAGCGTGTGCCTTTTCCTTTAGCGCTCTCGCCCTACAAATTAAACAATGGCGCTAATTCACAAAGCCAGGAGTTGAAAGCAGTCGACAGGATACCACCTTGTTAGGCGGGTTGCTCCTGACAAGCCACAGAAAGGGGTGAGATCACAACGTGGAGTCTCAGCAGGACCTCGAAAATATAAAGCCAGAGTGAGGCACAACACGTGTTTTTGATCATTTATTTACGTTTAAGCCATCGAAGAACACATTACATCTGATTTAGGCCCTATTATTACAGGACAATTGCAATGTAGAACCTTCTCCCTAAAAAGACACATAAAACTTGTTTTTTTTGCTCAGAGATTTTCTGAATGTCGCACTTTTCTAAACAGGCTTAAAAAGAAGATGTTACAGTTTATGACTTTCGGTGATTGCACATTGGCTAAAACATTTTTAATTTGTGGATTCCTCTATAGGCCGAACTGTTGAGTCATAACATAGATTGAATAACATAGACTATTCTCATATAGACTATTCTATATTCAACATATAGATTTATTCGGGAATCAGGCAATAGCTATATTCAATTTAAAAACAGTGGCTGTGTTCCCTTTTCATTTTTGTTAGACAAAAACAAGGCTGTGTTTATCTGGGCGAGCTGCATGCCAGCCATCCCATGTCTTGATGGAAGGTTCTGTTACGATCTTCTGACCCCTCCATGGAATGTTGCCTGTCAAGAAACAGTATCATGGTGAAACACTCAGATCTTAAATCTTCAAACTATGTTTTGTTTTGTTTTTTAATCAGTGAAAGGCACAACTCGTATTGTTTAAAATGGCTATTATAGTGGTTAAATTACAAGACAAGACATACTTTTCTATATACGGTATTGGGTGTCACATCACTGTCTCCCTGTGAAGGCCAGAGTCCTTGGCAGCTGCCCCCTTATATTAGAAACACACACATCTTTACTGAGCAGGAAAGGAACATGTTTCAACAGAAATCAGCAGGCAACAAAGTGGCTGGGCTACATAAATATTTACATAGCCTACAATTTACATACAGATTGACACTCACTGATGGCAATCAATGAACCTGAATATGATACCAATTAGCTTTAAACCAAAGTGTTTGCCAAATACCATAAACACAAACTTACTTTGCTATGTGTGGAGGAGACATCGGCCCCAGCATTTTGTCTGTCAGATGCCTCTCCATTCTCTAGCACCACATTGCTGACAGGTGCCTCACTGCTGTCAGGCTTGTTCACCTGTGGATCCTCTGCTGCTTTTGCCTCAGGGTAGTTGCTGTTGGCCGCCTTTGGGCCCGCTCCGGCAGCAGCAGACTCCGCAGTAAGCTCTTGCTTGCCTTGTTTGTCATCCTCTTGTGGTTTCTCCTCCTCCTCTTCCTCCTCATCTTCCTCCTCCCCCTTCTCCTCTTCTTCCACCTTTTCACTCCACCTGGCACCAGATGCTCCGTTTAAGGCCTCTGCCAGCGGCTGCTCGGAGTGAGTTGAGCTCACCTCGTCATCTCGGACTTCAGCGATGGACTCTGCTGGAGTGGGCCGAAGCTCCGGCTCAGGGCTGTATCCCTCTAGTGAGGGTCTGGCCACACTCCTCAGAGGGCTGGTTGGATTCTTCCTTCTGTATGGTACACAGTCCAAACAATTCATTGCACTGATAAGCCATGAAGTCTCTCACTCTGCACTGTATTCAGTGTTTCCCATACATTGACTAATTTGTGGCGGCCCACCACAATATCAACATTGACCACCACACAATGATTTTCTATGTTGTACTATTTAAATTGGATGAAATCCTTTCATTGTATAGCTATGTGCAACTTTGCACAGCCTCTCCTTGTCTCTCTGTCTCTCAAAGAACCTGCACGCATGTTTAAAGAAAACATTTTTGACATCATAACCACGCTAAACAGATTTGTTCAAAACTGTTGCATTCAAGTTAACTCTGCACTACCCCCCCCCCCCCCCCCACACACACACACACACACATTACCTACCACCACAAATAGAATTTAATTGTCTTCATGTCTTCATTCTCAGTGATGCATAGATTACAATAACAATAAAACAACAAAATAAATAGATAGTTGTAGTAAAAATTTACAAATAAATACATTTTGAAAAGCATAATAAAATACATAACATTTCAGAGGGGAAAGGGGAAAAAATGTATTAAAACAATTGATGGCAATCTTACCGAAGGGAGCCTCTTGGACTGATGGTAGACTGGAACTCTGAGAAGCTGGCCCTCCATGCCCTTGGTGAGATCAGTGATCTCCTTTTCATTGAGGCAGAGCTGCAGTCAGAGGAGGTTAGTGCTTGCATTGATAATTTACCTGGTCTAATCCATTTAAAGATTTGTCAAACCTCAGAAACCTATCTTTGAATTCCTGGTGCAAAACATAACTATTGAGCACTACTGCAGACAAGTACATCATTGCTAACACCTTCAAGCACTCTTTTTAAACAGGTGAGATGCTGTAGGCACATACCGTTGGAGGTTGTTGATAACAAACACTTTGTCTGGATGCTGATCTTTCAGATCAGTGAGAACATCCTGAAAATCACGGTTTATCTGAAAGGAAAGTATAACCAGGTCGTGGGTGAATGACTGAGTGTTTCCATAAAATGCAATAGTATTTTCATCACAATTAGCCTCACTGTGGGGATTAAGTTGAATCAATAATTTCACAATAGACATTTCTCTGTACAAACAACACTGACTTTACTATTTTAGATTCCTCTGCAAACAGACATCAACTTTCGCCATCATGTACAAGATGCATTGAACAATTCACTGAAACTCAATTTACCGTGTTCAGTTCTTTATACAAGACCTCACTCAGGTTGGAAATGGCTTGAAATACCGACACATAGCATCCAATACGGCTAGTGTTGAGGAAAAAAAACATTAATATTCAGTGATTTCTCCATGACATATATGCATTATTATTTATTCAACCAGCAAGGTCCAATTTATTCTGAGATCCAAAAATGTCTTGGAGCCCTGGACCAGATAGGCACTACAATGAGAAAAAAACTCTTACATAAAAGGGGACCGTCCGCTAACACCACAACAACACACCAAAACACAACAGGCACAAAAAACATAGAGATCTGAGGTGGAAATAAATAAAGGTGCATGATAAGAACAATGACTGTTCTATAAAACATATTTTGAAAGATTTCTGACGTGAAGGGAGGGCAAAGATTTTATTGCAGCTCATGTCAAGGTCGTGGTGCATGAAAGGACAAACAGACAGATCTACCCAGCTCTGTTTGGGTGGTTGGGACCATGAGGACAATTTTCTCTAATGATCCAGTGTAATAGCTATTGGGGCAATATGTCAACAAACTAGAAATGCAGTAGTCTACTGTGGTAATTCCCCCAGTAACGCCTTTGCAATGCCAAATGTGTTTTCCCGATATGACACAATGACATGCACAGAATCATTCTATATCATTTACATGCAACAGTTACACACTGCAAAGCAGTGTGAGGAAAGATTAGATCAGTTAGATAAATTATTAGATCAAAAGTTATTCTGTGCAAATAGTTTAACCTCACCAAGAAATGTGTTTATTCTAAGTGCACAGGGAAAACAACTTGAGCACACAAAAAAAGTCTCAACCACAGCCTGTGCATAAATTCACCAGCTGCAGCGTGAACCTTGAATATCTCACCTCCCAAAAAGGACAGGCAGTTCCTCTTTAAGTTCGTTGTTGATATCTTCATAAACACTCTTGGCTGTCTGCAACTCTTCCTTCGCCTGGGCAGGGCAGAGTGGACATTTCATTATGAGTCAGACCACTCTAGGCCTGCTTGTTTCCTGCTGATAAGATGACAGCTCTGCCATACTGCTTCTTTGTTTGATTAAGTCTAAGATCTGACATATTACATTCCTCTCTCCAAAATGTCACAGATGTTCAATGTAAAAATGTACAATGATTTTCTGTCCTTCTAAACTGCATTAGGTCTTTTCCACTGCACCTTAGCTATCTTGACGTCATCTCTCTTCTTGGCGCTCTCCAGCGCCTCCAGGTGGTGACGTGAAGAATCGTAGTCTACCAGCTTCCTGTTGCGTTTGGCCACTCTCTCCTACAGGCATGCATTTGGAGAGGGGGGGGGGGTCGTTAAAAGAGCAAGATATAAAAAAAAGAGTAGTCGTTCTTTGTACAGTATGAGTGCTTATCTTTTTTTACCTTGACATCTGGAAACTGAGTCATGTAAGACTCCATAGTGCGCGCAGCTTGGTCTAAGATTTTTGTCTCATAGTCATTCCATAAAAGATCTTGTCCCTTTTGGACCAAAACAAATATTATGTTTAATCACATGTTGTTTGTTTTGCTTTCTGAAAAAAATATTGGTTTGAAAATGTCAATAGTGACGCACCTCCACAATGGCCCCTAGATCCTCAAGTCCATTCCAGTCAGATTCATAAGTATCATAGAGAGAATGAGAGAGCCGTTTGGAGGCCTCTCTCATTACTGTAATGACAGGACACATTAAAACAGTCCAGATATGATAATAGAAAACATCTCAAGCATTAGTCATCTATTTGTAATAACCAAGGCATATGAAGTGGTATACTATTAGCTTTAAAATTAAACATAAATACCTTTGACAGCATTATGATACGCCTTAAGGTCTTTGTATATCCTACTCCCATCACTCTGAAAATTTAATTATATATATCAGCTGAAGGCTGCATTTTACCTTTAAACAAAGATCATTATCATTATTCATAATAATTATCTCTCACTGCTAAATATCAGAAATTATTAAGAGAACTATATACTGTATGTTCATTGCTTATGGTACCTGCTGTTCGTTTAGATCTTGGACGTAATATTCAAATTGTTCATCTTTGGTCACCTCACTCTTGCCAAACCTCTGTAAGACCTGTGACACACCACAAATGAAATGCCTTCAAAATATCAAGCAGAGCTGTTTCTTGTCAGAAGCAGACATTTACATTAAAACTGGACACTTTGGGTTAGGGTTAATATGATCTTCACAGATTCCTGAGTATCTGTGATCGGATGGAGGCGATCACCATACAGTAGGAATCAGATTTTTAAAGTTCATTTTCCATCAAAATTGCTGGTTTAATTTTAAAAAAGGGAAATCAAATTATTGTTTAATGCACCATAGTTCTTTGGGAAATGTTTTTCCATTCATTGGTAAACCGTAAGCCTACTACTAGCTAAATAAGGGAAATCAAACTACTACTACTACTACTCCTACTACTAGCTTAAAAAAGGGAAATCAAATTATTGTTTAATGCACCATAGTTCTTTGGGAAATGTTTTTCCATTCATTGGTAAACCGTAAGCCTACTACTAGCTAAATATAAATGACCAGCTTTTAAATACGCTTTGATGGAATTTGATGATACTAGCCAGGCACTGGGTGTGTTTATTTGGAGATCACTTATGGCCCCAATAAACTTCTCTGTTTGCCAGATGCAAATCAAACATCTATGGTTACACCCAATGACAATTACAATATAGGCGCAGTTATTGTCTTTGTTTCTACTGTCATGGTTTATAATGTTCATTTAAGTTGCCTTTACAGATAATAGCCTTGTTGAGAGCATATGAATTGTGTGTTGGACAATATGAATCCATACACCCAAGGGGTTTTAGAGTCTTGTTCCAAGTTCTGGTTTGATTAACATAACCTAATTGAAAAATTTCCACAAACAGTCGATATGAACATGAATTAGATTATGTTACTTAAACCAGAAAGTACATCACTCTTCGAAAGACTTAAAGCCTACCTTCTCTTGGGTTCTGCTGAATTGTCGTTGAACCCGTTTAGCAAAGGCACCCTTTTGCTTTGGACTAGTGGCAGCATTGACACTTGTCTTTGATGAATCCATGAAGTTTGTCTTCCTCTTGTCCTTTGCTTTAACAGAGAAATGTTTATTAATTTGAAAACTTAATATGTCATGTATGTGTAAACCCCATGTCTACTTTCTTCCCAGCATGCTAACAGGGGCGTGTCTATGTGGGTGGGTGGGTTGGTTGGTGGGGCGGGGGTGGGCAGCGCCCACCCAGAGATAACCCCCATGCCCACCCTGAGAAATGACCTGCCCCATGACTCATCCAAAGAAACTGAGGTTGGAAAACACAGGTAGTGCTATTTCTGAGCAAAGGTGACATCTTGTGTTCTCCTTCAGAGCTAAGGTTATATTAGAACAGATCCACCAGAATCCACTGGGCATTTGAGGTGCTGTGCTAATCAGTGTGCATGCGCTTAACAAGCAGTGCATTTTCATAGAATCTCTTTCATAGAAAGTCTGGTAGGCTACAGATTCTGAACCTGACTGCTCATGTTAATCAAATTAAAACTGCTTCTAGCCTTGATCCTTGTTCCTTTCTCATTTTGTTCTCCAGTTCTCCTAGTGTTTTTTTAGTTGGCTAGTCCTTTAGTTTCACAGTTGAGTTTACACGTTTGGTCAGTGGACAGTGGCAGTGGACATTGATTTAAGTGACACAATCAGACACAAGTGACACAATTTCGCTAGCTAGCCAACTTACATGTAATGCTAGGTGGCTCATTAAAAAACAAGCAGCACCTTCAACCCCCATGCATGCCTCACTTTTCTGTTTCTAAGGAGGATGAGTTGACACTATGTTACTCATAATTGGCAACGGTGTTCAACTGTGAGCCTGAAGTCACAAATTCACATCATGTCATTAAGCTTTTTTACAAATAAAATAAGACACTACCATACCTGACCCTGTGTGTTCTAGTTCATCATATGAAATATTTTCTTCAACTAGTTTTTTTACATTTATTTTAACTAATTACATAGAAAACATAATTGCATTCACAGAAGCCATATTCACATACATTTTCACAACATTTTCCTCTTGACTCCAAAAACTGATGCATGAGATAGATATAGATAGATAGATAGATAGATAGATAGATAGATAGATAACTGATGCATGAGATAGATAGATGTATATGAATCTGTAAATAATTATTATTGAAATGGATTTGAGCTGTATCAGTCTATGACACCACTATAACTAGGCAACCCTACAGGCTATTGTTGTATTTTAATCACCTGGTTTAACAACACGCTTTTAAATATGTGGGCTAGGTTAAGGGTCCCGTGTATCTGCCAAGGGGTCTGCACAAAAACAGATTATATTTTGTACAGTACCTGTTGCATACTTCTCCATTTAGCCTACCCCGCCCAAAGATGACATCCTGGCAACCCCTCTGTAGACCTATGTTAATTGCTTGAACCATATTGTAACCAGAATGTTAGTTTACAAAGTTATTCATAGGCTAGACTAACCATAAACTATTATACTGCCTGGTGCTTATGTCAGATTGTTCCGCCCACTAATCATGGCCGTTTGGACTTGGCCCATTGTAACTTTTTTGTATAATGTAGGCCTAGCCCATTAGATTATAGGCTGAACAAAGAAGATTATTATGGTTAAACAGATCCATTGCTCACAGGTAGACTAATATATGGCCACAAGGAAATTATTGTAAATGTTAATCAGACTATTGCCATAATGAGCAGCGAAATTAAGGTCTTCCACAGCAACTGTCTCTGACAATCCGCGCACTACGGTTCCCACACGACCTTGCGAAGATTAAGATGATCTTTAAGCCACTCCCAATCCATGAGGCGAACTTTGCGCTGTGTTGTCATAACGTTCCGGGGTAGGCTATGTTCGATTTCACTTTGATTTCCCCGGTGCTGCTGGACATTCTCGGCATGACCATGGGCAGCACGTTAGCAAAGTGTGCCATCACTGATCTGGGCATTCAGTGGGTTGGGTGGGCGGTCGCCTCGATATTCAAAACCGAAAAGTTTTACGATTTAGCAGGTAGGCTAAGCTTACATTTGTGGGGCTGGGTGAACTTAATTCTAGTAGCTACGTAATGGTTAAATTGCAACAGGCTAGCTTGACAGCCTGCTTTGTCGATTGTTCAGCAAGTCGCATGTAGCCTACGTTATGTAACGTTTGGACAAGATGTTGTAGGCTATTCAGTTTTATGCCAAACGTGGTGTATTTGTGCAATTAAATGAGTTATTTTATATCAGTGCACCACGAGATCGCAGAGCATGTTATCTAAACTGAGGAGTTGTTGTGAAACAAGCGCGTTTCCCCGCCCACTATGAGTAGCCTAAGATACTGTTTGACTTAATGGTCGTTCTGACCGGCTTTCTTAGCCGAGTTTCTGAAGTATTTCTTGAGTGGTAGTCTAACAGCATTTTTTTTTTGAAAATTATTATTCAGGCAGTCTGTATAGCAACAGTAGCAACCCACACGACATGTTTCCGAAAGTGAATTAGTGGAGATCTTGCAACTTTGTTACAAACTTTACAGTCTGCACAACTCCGCAATGTCGCCTAGTTAAAGTTGAGAGTCCTAGACTACACAATTCAGTAGGCCTAGCCTAAACCTAGACATTTACGTCGGTGTCACAAATTAATGTTTCATTCTCGAAAATGCAGATCTACATTTGTTATAGGAATAACAGTCAAAACTTTCACTACTACTTCAATACTAACAGTCAATACAATTAGAAAGTGACCGAGATCCATGCTTACCCGTCAAAGCACTATTGGCATCTCTGTCCAGCAGATTTAATTATGATGAAGTTAGTAGTACCACCTTAATAAATGTGTGTGCCCTTGCCGCTTCCCGCTCTCTAAAGAGCTTCTCTCTAGTCTGAAAGTGTTCCTTTGAACTTTGGAACCAATAAACCAGCTCCTCAGTAAAATATTCATCATTGAACACGCCTCAGTCAGCAGAGGGCAAGCTAATGTATGGTTGAATGGCTGGCCCACAATTAAATCATAATGTGAAAATAATAACTATCATTCTGTTTTAGGGTCTGGCACATTTGTTGCGTTGGCTCACCTGAGTCGCATCTGGGGAGGGACTGGATACCAGCGACAGAACATACAGACAGGACTGGTCACAGCATGGGGACTGAGGTATGTCTGATAACATGCGCCAAAGACACCTGTGAACGGATCATATGGTCTAACATACACACACACACACACCTCTTTTTTTGTATTTCAAAGGGTTCAGGGTTGAACCCACTACTATGAGTAACTCCCATTAATGAATTCCATTAAGGTATTTGGTTAATCAGTAGGCTAATGCTGGCAATGGTTGATAGCACTGACTTCGCTGAACAGGCTTGGAACCTTCCTCTTCCTGAGAATTCTGAAAGACGGACAAGATCGCAGGTTCAACGGTGTCAGAGACAGCCCTGGGACATTTTTTGTGTACTGGACTGTGCAAGGTAGGCTGTTCGAGTCCTCTCTGTTGACATTGCACCTGCACACAGGATTGTTTTCTTACATTCAATACCGTACTATCAATAAATACATTTACAATAGCAACATGCAATATGTATACACAGGAATATTATTGTAAAGGATTTGCATTATTATTATTATATTCTATAGGAATTGCATTATTATTTGCACTATTTGCAGTTAACATGCAGCTATAAAACTAATATAATACATTTATTTTTACATGGTAATGTCGTCTTTGTTAAGCTGCAGATGAGAAGGGGAATGAGCTGTCAAAAAATGTCTGCAAATACAAACCGAAACTGACATTTTGGTACTCGTACAGTATTCATCCAAATGCAGACAGCACAGGGAGGCTGTAAAGCAAAGGGCAAAGGGCAACAGGGTTTGAACCCTGAACCCCCCCCCCCCCCATAAATTATCTGCCTAAAATTGAATGCCATCCGTACACAGTAATGCTGCAGAATTTAGCTGGTCCTATTTCTCCCTTGTAAATCATTCACTCTCTTTCCCCAAAGTGATTGATTTCTCTCGGATGGCTCTCACAGATGACAAGGTCTACTTGCTGTGCGTTCACTGGTGTTTATGTTCTCTTGCTGCACAGCTCTCTGGGTCTTCATCACCCTGCTGCCCACACTCATCCTGAACAGTGAGAAGCACGATGTGCCCCTTGGGGCGACCGACTACATTGGCTGGGGTATGTGGGGGCTTGGGTTTGCCACAGAAGCCATTGCAGACCAGCAGAAGTGGAGCTTCAAACGAGATCCTGATAATACTGTAAGTATTCTATTGAGAAAGTGCTACCATGCAGTGGCCTGAAAAGTTGTGGGTTCAGTTCCCGCCTGCCACCGTTGTGCCCTTGAGAAGGCCGTTAACCTGGAGTCTCTCTCGGGAGACTGGCCATTGTAATAATTGACATATGTAGGACAATGAAGAGAGTGACAGAAAGCAAGTGGGAGAGCAATTGGGTGGGATCGGGAAATGACTCAGGTTGGACTTAAACCAGTGTGATATGGATGCCTTAGCCAGTTGCGCCACTGAAATATTATGATCCTTAGATTGAGTTGATAAATGATTCTCGAACTCTCAGACCAAGTGCTTGCATTTGCAACACCCCGAAAGTTTGACCCAATCTCAATGCATGGGGAATTTTAGGCAATGCTGCAAGTACACTGGTGTTCTTTTAAAGGTGCAGTCAGCGATCATACACGATTTCAAGCCCATAATATTTATATTTATGGTCACGTTTAGCAATAATCTCCTCACAACCCACTAGCTGCCCATTCTGTGAGTATACACCGTAAAAAACCTGGCCTCTGTAAGCAGCCCAGACTCTGAACACTGAAGGGAAGGATGAGCTACCTCTCTGGTGTTTTGTTTGGTTCTTGGTTTAACGGCTCCTACAGTACACACAGCTGCGTGCGTTGCGTTGCTGGAGACGCATCCCATTCACTTTACATGGGCTCACGTCATCCATTGCCGAACTAAATTGTGGGTCCGTTGCGTCGCGTTTCTCCCGCTCGCGTTGAGAAGTTCAGCTATTGCTGCACCGACAGACGGCACTGGCCAATCAAGCCAATCGACTGACAGCACCAACCAATCAAATTACGGTTATACTTCAAGTCATTTGCATAGCTACTGTCGGGAACACCCACTGGCATGCGTTGACGGAACGCAACTGTGTGTAGGAGCCGAAAGTGTAATGTATGTTGTACGTGTCTTTAATGCCATTTTCTAACCATTTCAATACTTACTGGCCTGTCAAGACTATGTTGTGTAGCGTTCATTTAATAAATCTCCCTCTTCATCCACAAGGGCAAGTTCATCCAGAGTGGCCTGTGGGCCTACAGCCGCCACCCAAACTACTTTGGTGAAATCCTCCAGTGGTCTGGTCTGTTTCTATCTGCGTCGTCAGTCATGCGCGGGCCCCAGTACTTGAGTGTGGTGTCTCCCCTGTTCCTCTGGTTCCTGCTGCGCTACGTCAGTGGGATTCCCATGCTGGAGAAACAGGCCATGAAGAAGTGGGGTTCTGATGCCGCCTACCAGAACTACATTCAGAACACTCCCCTGCTCTGGCCCTGGCCAAGGTTCTAGAAGAGACATTCCTAATTCCTATGGGTACAAGTGTGATAACCAGTGTTAATCCCTTTTCTGTATGCTACATTTTACACAATAATTCTGAAGGACAATGACATTTGAAAACTTGTATGTTTCGCAGCACCAAGACACGCTTTCTCCTAAATGATTTCGGTAAAACAATGAAGTCGTTACACAAAACTGAAGTGTCTTGAGGTGGTGAGCAAAAAGTCTAATGCAAGTTCATTGCTGCTAAAACAGCAGCTTGTGCTCAAAGAAAGTCAATTCTGTTTACAAGCTGAAACAGGCCTTTGCGATAATGTACATAACATGCTCTACTGTTGATGCCAACCATGGTGTAATATTAGATTCTCATGAAGGAAATAAACACAGATATCTATTTTGCTGTAGATTCATGTATTTTTACAAATCAATCAGGTCCTACCAATTACATAAGTAGTAGTATATAGTTTCCATTTGGTTAAAATTATTTTTAAAAAATACAAGTCTGGTTAATCCAAGCAGCACTGCTTAGATCACACATTGAAATCACCCGTGTACTTACATACTTGCACACTGCATAGGTCCATGTGTATTTCATTACATATGGTTGACTTTGCATAGGAAGCTTGACATTCTATGATTCAAGCCTTGATGCAGACTGACTGGCAGTTGATTTAAGTTACTGGGCTTGAAATACTTCAGGATAAGTTAGTTAGAAATAATCAACACAGAATCATTCTGGGGTTTGTATTGCCAATTTGGATAAGTGCTTTTCCAGACAACTGACTAACAAAGAATAGACATTTGCATTTGTAAATATAATGCGAGTTGAAATGGTGATCCAAAATGAAATTACTTTAAAAGACCAGGTAAAAAAAAAACGGACTAAAGGACCATCACATAACATGACGTACTGACAGTAGTAGGTGTGCAAGTCAACTTGAGGGACTACTTTTTTCTTATAAAATTAAATTTAAAAAAATGAAAACATTAGATATCCTTCAAATGCTTCAACAACAAAATAGGTTAGACTTTACAGATTTACCTTGCCTAGTACAACACTCGCAAAAGCCAGCTAGAAAAATACAGAGCAATTCTACAAAACACGGCACAAATCTGCACAAATAAAAAGTCCTTTTGTCATTGTCCCATTGCACTATTGCACAGTGGTCAACCTGTCAGAGTATCTTGATGACAGACACTCATACTTGACTGACACTGCATGGGACACTACGGGTGTTTGTTCAGCGGCAGCTTCCCTTTGGTTGATTCAAAATATTTGAGGACCAAACATCTATAAAACCTACAATGTACATAATCACAACAATAACAATCTACTTTGATACACTGACAGATATAAGAGTAAAAACAAAAGATAAGGTATTAGCACTAGACAGGAGCATACAATAGTACATATAAAAACTGTAGCCTGAAATTGGCAGCCAGTAGCTGGGCCAGCTTCAATAGTCGGACTGGGACTACTTCAGGAGTGGAGAAGCGAAGAAAGTTCCCTGCCGGTTGAAGCCCACTGCCGATTTACTCTTGCTGCCAAACCTGTAGCAAAAAATTAAACCATTCTTAAAAGGAGCCCAGGGCCGCCAGACAACACAGCACAACGCAGGCAATAACTTTGGAACCAGAGGGTAGAGGCAGAGGAGGAAGTTATTTTTACCAAACGGACTTTGGTCAAGAGCTTCAAGGTCAGAAAGAGCCTCTGACTTGGCATAAAATTAACCAGCATCTCAAACATTTCAAAGATAAAAACGCTATGTACACACTCCAGGAGCCATTTTCAGGATTAGGCATAGGTATCATCAAATTCCAAGTTAGAGAGGGCTTACTTACACACAGGCACTCACTACATACATATGCACCATCAAGCTACTTTCAGCCATCCGGCTATAGTAGTCATGCAAGAAGGAGCCAGTAGCTAGCAAGTTAAACATCTACTACCGTTCAAAAGTTGGGGGTCACTTATAAATGTCCTTGTTTTCATGTTGTAAATTACTGTTGTAGAAAGAAATGGCTGATCTTTAATGCAATATCTACATTGCCCATTATCAACCATTCATCCAATGTTCCAAAGGCACATTCTGTTTACTAATCTGATATCATTTTAAAAGGCTAACTGAGACAACATTGGAGAACCCTTTTGCAATTATGTAAGCACATAACTGCTGCCCTGATTAAAAAAAAAAATGCAACTTATCTCAGCTGGTATTCTGGAGTGGATGATGGAGTGGAATGGAAATTTTTAAATGACCCGAAACTTTTGAACGGTTTGTTTGTTTGTTTAATTTAAGGCCATTTCCGCAACTAAGGCTATTTAATGGCCAGAGCACTGTATGTTATAGAAACTTAAATATGTTTCTAAAAATCTATGCTAATTAGATATTCTAAAACCTTCAAAGGTGGGACCTTACTAAAAACATCAGCTAGTTTGATGATAAAATTGTTGTCTTTTGGTTTGGCAGGGCAACAGATCAAAATATGGCTCACTGACTTTTGAACGGTAGTGTGTATGTGTACAAGGAGCAGGCTGAGGCTTCGGGGAGCTCTGATCAGCACCAAATGCCTGTATTGTGTAAGGGGATTTATCACATACTTGGGAGTGATCTTGTTCATCATACGGCTGGATAGGGAGCTGGAGGACGGAGTCTTGGTTATCTGGTGCTCTGGAGTGGTGAGCGGTCCCAGCATGCTCACTGCAGATGGATGGATAGAGTTCAGAGTTAGTAAAAGGCACTCGCTCAGCCTGCATACTTCCAGCAGCACACTGCTGATCTTGTGCAGTGTACACACAGTTTATACAAGTTAAAGTAAACAAACGTATATAGCAGACACTTTTATCCAAAGCGACACGCTAGTTATCAGATGGCTACTCTAACACTGCTTTGCCACACCCAAGAGTAGTGTTACAAACGTGTGCACTTTACGACCGCAACATCAGTCATTGCAAGCGTCTCTTGATTGATTAATCACCCACTATGTGGATACTGTTTTTAGAATTGATTTAGATTAAGTGTTATTTAGTATAATTTGTATTTTAGTATATTCTTTATCTTCTACTGTCCTTATTGCTTAGTTGTGTTTTTTTTATATAATATACTTTTAATTACCTTTTTCTGCTGTTAGTCAATGTGTGTGTGATGTCTGCATGCTACTGAGACCTTGAATTTCCCCTGGGGATCAATAAAGTATCTATCTATCTATCTATCTATCTATCTATCTATCTATCTATCTATCTATCTATCTATCTATCTATCTATCTATCTATCTATCTGTACGTCAACTGACCACCAATCGTTTAAACTAGACAAAATTGAGCATCTGAGACTGTCAAGGAGAACATTCAGGTTGGACTCAGGCTGATAAGTAACACTTGAAGTAGGCAACACAGTCACTTCATATAATCAATACTAATGTACTCTCTTTCTTCTGTGTAAAAACATTGGTGGAAACATTTTTCCCCTCTATGTATGACATACATACATTAGTACAACACATCAAAGAGTTTTCCTGTCTTTTTGCTGGTCTTGTTTGCATTCTGAAACAAGACATTCTGAAGATGACGATGACCACTCACCTTTGTGGTCTGGCGTGGCATAGCAGTTGCTGTTCTCAATGATCATGTGATCAAGGTGGTGGTCCTGGTCATTCTCCGCCATCATGTACTGGCTCCAGTACTCGGTGGGCAGGGCAAGGAGGCGCTCCACCACCTGCGTCCACGCAGAAGAAACCGCATTACCACTATGAGGTTTACTGCCTATTGCCTCATCCTCTTCAAACCCACATAAACACAGACTACCACGTACAATAACCTCAAGGCACACATTAGATTACATTTCATGAGATATGATGCCTTAGGGGAACAATTCTTATGGGGCTTGCTTCAGAGAGAAGGGTATTCTGGATGATGCCATCATGGATTAAAAAAAATAAAAGTTGGCAGTCTGTAGCAGTCTTTTTAAAAGTGTTACTGTCTAGTGTTTGAGTATTAGTACCTTTGGCTGGCGTTTGGTGTCCTGGAGAATTGTCATGGGTTCTGGGTCAGGCACTGCATGACCCACAATCGTGGGTCCAAACACTCGTGCCAGATTGGTGACATTCATTTTAGTAGCTGAACTCTGGGCAACTCTGACAAATAGATGCAATGCAGACAGTTAATATATACATTAATAGAACAACATTCAGATTTGTTTCTCCTCATTCAAATAACCCTTTCAGTACACAGATTTTGTGTTACAGACTTTGTATTAACAAGGTTGATATACTATTTCAACAAAAATAGAATGATCATATTTCCTCACATCTTCTCTAAGCACAAGGCAAGTGAAGTAGCACAGTGTCACTGACCTCTGCAGATGAATGACCAGGAAGGCCAGAGTGTCACGGTGGGGCTGCGGCAGATCGCTGATGGTCTGGTACATCAGGGCAATGCTGTTGTCCTCATCGCCCACCTCTGAGGAACAGAAAAGAGTTGTTCATCACATCTTAACTGTGACACAAATGTGCATTGAAGTTTTGGAAGAATTCAGTCCTATTGAATCATGACTATGAGTCTTGGAGTGATTACATCAGCTGAATTTATAGTGTTTATGAGTATACAGTACAAATTTCCAGTCTCAATCTTTTAGCACATTTAAATAAGCTTGATTACACTCGTCTGAAAACATAGCCAAAAGCCAAACAGAACCAAGAGGCATAGAGATACTATAAAACCGTCTTCAGAGTGCTTCCTTCCTCTATAAATATTTTAACAAGTTAGAACAAAAAAAACATCACTCTACACCATTACAACTACAAGGGTACAGAAAGGGAATCTCGCTGCTGAATCTCAAACCACTATTTGAACAATGAACACATATAGTTAATGTGTGCTTTTATGCCCTTAGAATTGTATTTACTCTAGCCATACCACTCAATGTCAGAGGGCCAGTGCATTGTTCAGTCACAGTGAACACAACCTGATCATGTAGGCACAAACAGAATACATACTAGTCCTACAAAATATAGGGCCTGGCCTGATCAGAATGTGCAACACGGGCTTGTCCTGGGCTCTGGCACCCACCTGCAGCATCCATGAAGGTCCGATTGAGCCGGAAGGTGAGCAGAGGCTCCCGCAGGTTCCTCAGGAAGTCCTTCAGAAGGCCTGTGATGGCGTGGATATCGTCCACCTTGCTGAGCAGCGGGACAGTCTTCCCACGCAGGAACTTGTCCTTCAGCTCGCGGACTGTTCTCTCAGCTCCAGACAGCCGGTACAGTCCAGCCTGCAGGGGGTGACAGAAAGGGAAGAGGCACACATGTAAGTCATTCCCTCACTCTCCACCTCAAACTGGTGTGTGGTGAGCATTTTGGCACATAATGGCTGCCATGCATCACCCAGGTGGGTGCTACACATTGGCGGTGGTTAGTTCCGCCATCACTTTGAAGCAGCTTGGGTGCCTTGAAAAGTACTACAGAAATTGGAGGATTTGGCAAATGAACCCACATGCCAGTTAAGCCTCTCAGAGACAGCATGCTGCACTGCCTTACGGGCAGAGAGCGAGTTGGCTTCTGAATCATATCTCACAATCCTGGCATTACACAACTCTCTTAATCCTGTAATCCAGATTAAAATTTACTTGAAATTCCGATAACATCATGATTATTAAATTGTCCTCTTCTCATGTGAAACCTTGACAGCAGTCAGAAGCTCAGGACTCTGAGTTCTCACCTCGTTCAGGCCGCGCTGCTCAATCTCATTCACACAGTGGACCACCAGAGAGGGGATCATGGGAGACGAGCCCGACACGTAGTCCGCCAGACTGCCCTGGTCACATGACAGGAAATAAAACAAGGACCATCAGAGTGGGACACACAACAGCAAACTACTAACCCAACATTGCAGCCACATTGTGTCCTCTTGACATAGCACAGACTATGGCCTACACAAGTGGTTGTATTTGGTCATTGAGAATGTCACAGAATTATTCTGATAAGCTAGATAAAACGGCAAAAGGGTTGCAGTCTGAAGTTGACGAGTCAGTGCCCCTACAAACTACCAGCTGGCTCATTGCTGAAAAATTACCTGACTGAATGGCCGAATTTACGGTGTCATTTTTTAATTCATTTCAGTTGTGTGTGTGTGTTAGTTTTCATTGAGCTGTCCCAAAGTGGAAGTGGCCGCAATGTCCAGAGTAGAAGGAGGATTACAGTTGAATAGTTAGCCAAAGATGACTGCACATGGTAGTAAAATCCCCGTTCTTATTTTAATATTAAGGTCACAAAAATTAACCAATTGAATCAATGAGGTAAAATCTTCGCTGATAAAATTGGTCACACTAAGTCTAGATCTCTTATCTGCACTCTTTGCACCATACTGAAGGCAGGGCTTAAAGTAAAAAAAAATCCTGAGCCTGAAAGATTTTCGGGGTTGTACATAGGACCCACACAGCCGTGACACACCAGAGATCCGGCACGCAGCCGGAATACTTTAAGCCCTGTGAAGGGGCAGGACTAAGGAGTAGAAATGGGATTGGGCCCAAGTCTCTTATCTGCACCATACCTCGCCAATCTTAACTGGGGTGCCAGCCATGGTTGGTATGCATGGCAGCGGACAGCGCTCGCGGCACTCAGGGTGGGACACCACGCGGCAGTCTCGGCACTTCAGAGAGATCTTCCCAAACTTGATCCTCTTGCCACAGGGCACACAGGATTCAGGTTTGATCACCTGTTACAAAGAGAAATGATGGCACATCATTCAGCTTTAACCGTCTTGACTTTTCTTTTTCAGGGTTGCCACAACTATACAATGTCCCTTGTCATGATATACAAAACTCAGTGTCATTACACTTTTGACATTTCAAAAAAAATGTCACCATATAAAACCTCAACTATAAATCAATAACTGGCACCTAGAAGTGAAACCAGACAGAAGCAAAAGTCCATGCACATATTATGATTTAACAGGGTATACAGCAATCCTTAAGTTAAATTTACTACTTTTTAATACCTTTTTTACTACCTTCAGATTTTGTTTTTAAACAATCACGACACTGAATTGCAAGTGTTAATCAGCGACCTTTCTATTATTTACACAGATTTTGACATATATAACATACAAAAAAGAATAGATTTACATTACATTACATTACATTACATTACATTTGGCTGACGCTTTTTAACCACATAAAATGTGCAATGGAGAGAATGGATAGTTCCAGCAAACTGGCTGGCATTCACTGCAAGTTGATGCATTACAAACTGGCATCTTATGAACTGCTGATTCACAAACTGGCACCCACTACATGAACTGGTGAACTATTGTTTGCATGTGTGCTATAGGCCTAATATGAACTTGTGGGCAAATCTGATGATGTACCCAGTTTTGTTTTTACCACACGTGAATGACTTCGCGATGTCAGAGTCGGGAAACATTTCTTTAAACAGCTCCGAAATTCCTTCATTGGAGTTCAATGAGTGGTGTTTAACTGCAGCGTTCAGACACCACAGAGCCTCCGCGCGCAGTATTGGTGTGGTCTGACCACCCGGAGGTCAGACGTTGCTGGAGCCGTAGCATTGGCCAGTAGGCCTACCGTGGCACTAATTTGCGGCGGTGGTGGTGGAGGTGCAGCTGCACAGACAGCTGAGAGTGGTAGAATTAACTGCTCTCTCCGAGCACGCAGTCCAATTATGTTTAGTGGATTGCATATGCGACCGAAGTGAGTTAGCCCCCATCCAGTTGACAGTGATGGTTTTTTTTACACACCACAACAATAAGCCTGCCTGTTATTCCCTACTACAGGCCTGAGCCAGTCGTTAAACACTGGGTTGTTCACCCAGCTATCAAAACACTTGCATTTGCCCATGAAGACGACGATGATTGTCCAGTCGTTGAAGATATGCCTTGAAGCAAGTCTAAAATAAAACGTAAGCCAGCCACTTCTGTTGAGTGCGCAGTGTTCTGAGATGATGCCGAACGACCACTGAATATGACGTCAGCATCAAACATAAGTTGAGACGGAGACGAAAGATCTTTGATTATGTGCCCAGATATGCTAAAGCCCACATTTAAACGAACTAACGCGAACTTAAGCAGATAGAATTTCAATCAGAATAGGACGCCTGAGTCTGAAAAAATAATACCCAATTTGGAAAACATAATACCTCTGAGACCACATTTAACACTTTTAATGGCCTTAAATGACAATTTTGATTTATCACTTTTTAATACTTTTTAAAACCCTGCGGACACCCTGTTTAAAAAGCCATACTTGTCTCATTTAGAATAGCTCTGAAACTGGGATGCGAACACGTCGCAGAGGGAACGCAAGAGCTTGGACATCTCGCTCACACAATGAAACAATATTTCTGTCGGGCGCCTACTATGGACCTCACAATGCAAGGGACAAGAATCAGCCTATATTTGCGCGAACAATAACGGACAGCAGCTCTTCAACTTGGCTCATTAAAATCTAAAAAGTATCATTTTAAATCTCAAAGACCGTGCGGTCAACAACTGAAGCAGATATCCATAGACCAGACATACATTTGCGTCATAGGCTGCAGATAGTTTTAATTGTAGATAGGCCTATACTCTTTAAAGTTAATAGCAGTTCACATTCCTTCTTATTTCGGATTTAAAACGCACAACAGTGCATTAGATTAGGCTACAATTTAAATGGAATTTAAACGCTATTGTCCTCTCGTTTTCCATCTCGCGAACTCCAATACAGTAAAGGCGCATTATCGTTCATCTTTTGGCTATTTCTCTTGTTCTGATATTTATTTATCTCACATTTTTACAACATAGCTAAACACAACACCAATACACAGCCTAAGCACAAACAAGCACACGTCTAAGTCTAGAGGAAAATGCGGATTCAACTTTCGGAATAAAGAAACCTCTACAAATTGGCTAAGCTATAACGACTTGAGATATTTGCTGTTTACATCAGAATTGTCCACGGTGTTATGGATCCATTTGTCTGCAACACAACATAGATGTTGTAGCCTAGGCTATCTTTAGAAATACAGGAGCAGCTTACTATACTGAAGAGTGATGACTGCCAGAATATCCCCAAACTCTCGGATGTACATTAAAACTTCAGTAGGCTAGTCATGTCCAACTTAAATTTGAAAATATTTAACAATGTAACTGAGATTGCAGAATTGTGGGAAATCTGGAGTCGGTGAATCACCAAACCCTAGAGCGGTAGTAGGCCAGACCTAGGCACTATTGGATATCTATTCAACCACCAGATATGGCACTGTATGGTTTGGGGGTGCCCGGCATAGAAAAGATTGAGAACCTGTGGTCTAAACATAGACGTTTTGGGCAATATTGATGGTTGCATGTTAGATCTGAAATTAATTGGGTCGCGATGGTCTGTCATTTTTAAAAAGTGGGTCCCCAGAAAAAAATTATTGATAAAGACTGTTCTAAACACTGTAAAAACAAGGTATGATGGCCAAAAAGCAAAATGTGTTGTTAAATCTGGCAGCAAAAGCTGGCGGTAGATGCTCTCCCAGCTGTCTTACCGTTTTGGAGACAAACTCATGCAGGCGCAGGCCCCCATTGTTGCTAGGAGTGCTGGGTAGTGTGGAGGTAGAAATCTGTCTCTCAGGCCGGCCTGGCTGCTTGAACACTGTATCATTGGACTGGATGGAGTCTGTGTCCCAGTCCTGTGCTGCTGACGACACAGGACCAAATAAATAAATAACAACAACACCACATCACTTAAGTTCTACCATGAAAGAATGCCCTGAAGAGCTGTTTTCACAGCCATCAGCACCTGCTATAAAAGAAGTCTATGTAACGAGAACTTTCAGACTGACACAGATTGATCTCATTTTGGACACATCATGGATCTTCATAAGACTACACAGCTAAATGAAGTGAACCGAGAGACATTCCACCTGTCTTTCTCCTGCTGCGGGTCCAGTATGGTACAGACTCAATAGTAGAAACGGCCTCAATGGGTCCTCCATTAGCAGGCACCGTCACAGTGGTCTTTGCCACCAGTGACTCGTTACCCTATGGACATACAGGGCAAGAGAAAGACACACATACACAACTATTTAACTGTACAGCCGATGGCGTATGAATGACATTCTGTACACGGAAACGGTAACTGCAGAAGGACAGAGGGCAATAAAAGGCCAATTTACTTCGAAAATACAAAGGCCAAAAGGACATTTTTTTTCCAGGTAATTGCGCAAGCAAACAACTAGCAACTCTGAAATGCCATCAAGCACTGTTGCTGTACCTTGTCTGATGTGCGGCCAGTTGAGCGAGACTTCTTTGCACCATTAACAGGGCCTTCTGTGTGGTTTCTGGATGACCGCTGAAATTGTTAAAATATTAGATCACCCATGTGGCATGTCAGTCAAAAGATTACCAATAAGCATCAAAACAAGCACCCTACTTACTCTTTTTTGTCGCTTCTTGAGCCGAACATTTCTGACCAAGGAGGAATCCCAGTCCTGTTGTGTCCAAATTGATACAAAATCAGTACATTAACCATAACATGAAGATGCAATGGGACATCTAGCCTGTATTACAAAAGCCATTCACCTCTGCACAGCCATTGAGTGACTTACCAGTGAGTCATCAGTCTTGTCAAAACTGATGTCAGACAAAATGGAAGCAGACTCATCTATGGTTGTCAATCTGTTGGGGTGAAGGGAATATGTATGAAACCCTGATCATACAGCACAGGAAAAATGGCTTTGCAGTGAGTGAACACTGACAGTTATTCTGCCTTGCAAGAGAATAACAAGACGACTAATTTATTTAAACTTAGCAACTGCCTGTCCTGTTCAACACAAATGTTTTCAACAGAATGATGAATCTGTGTCTACTTCATTGTCCATTTAATGTGTAATGACTAGTAATACAAATACAATGAACTGACAGACTACCCTCAAATTTCAGATAATAATCCCAGGAAAAACAGCTTGTGATCTGCAGTCTCAGATGAAAGCTAATAAAGCATAAACACATTATTACTAAATGATGTCAATGAGGAGAGAAGAGAATAGAGAGAAGAAAGGAGAGGAGGAAACAGAAGAGTATAGAAGAAGATAGTAAAAGAGAGGAGATGAGCAAAAAATGGGGCGAGGAGAGAAGAAGAGTTGAGATGAAAGAAGAGTATGGACCCTTTCAAGAGAGTTCCATTATCAGCATCATAGTTGGCCCCACAAGACTTCCTTTTTAACATTCCATATGTTATCTTAATGCAGAGGAAGTAGATTGGGGCCCAAATAGAACATTCAAGCATTGTTATTGTTTTTGTTTTTATTGTTGAAAAGGTCTATAAAAGAGGAGAGTGCATCATCCATCAAACCGGGTGTTTCAGGGCCATTGTCCTTACCTTCGGCTGGTGTTGAGGTTGGCGGGAGCAGGAGATCGGAAATTGAGGAAGGCCAAGGCAGAGCGTTGCTCTTCATTCAACTGGATGCTGTTACTCGAGCCCTCGGAAACCAGCAACTCACGTATCAACTGGATTTGGCGGTCCTGCAGAAGCAAACAGCACTTGAGAGGATATTCGTCACATCTCTACATAGTGGGTGAATTGGTAGGTGAACAGTTGGCACATGTACAAATCTGCAATGCAGTACTTCTTGCTGTAGGAAACCAATTAATTCCTTCAACCAGATTCCAGTTATAATATGAATGAACTATCAGTGTCTCAACACGTCCCTCTTACCAATTTCTCACAATCCGCCTCTGCCTTCTGCCGCCTACGAATCTCAACGTCCACCTGATTCCGGGCGTGTTTGAGCTTCACTTCCAGAGCACCTCTCTCAGTCTCGACTTTAGCCAGCACCTCTTTACAGGAACAGAAGTCCTGCTCCAATTTCAGCCATTTGCGTCTACAGTCCTCGAAATTCAGTGCCATCTGAATAAACTCTGGTTGGGAAAACACAAATTCCATTAAATATTTTAAAACAGAAAGTATTGGAAACGCTGTTTTGTAACGTAACGGCAGATAGTAATCAACTACTTACGTGGCTCAACACCCTCGCTGAGCAACTCCACCTGAGCCCGTAGGCTCTGGAAGAGGCCGTGAAGACTCCTCACTGTTGTATCCATGGTCTGAGCAAAGGCAGACAAGAAAACCGTTAGCATGCATTGCTACCGTTCACATCGCAAATGCCGGTTATTCGAACCCCTAGCATAACGTTAACATGACCTAACATTAGTGACAAAGATATTGTTTTTCAGTATATTAGTTTAACGTTGAACAAACTCCATTACAGTTGACACTAATGACAAGCCAACGTTAGATGACGAGGTGCCCTAGTCATTGCTAACGGTAAGCTAAACGTGTAACATTATTGTTATCATAAGGTGGTCTCATTTGCAATGTAACATTAGCTTGAATGTTAACGTAGCTAATATTAATCCTCATTTGCAATGACGATAACGTTAAGCTTAACGCTACGTGAATAACATTTCACAAACCAATTCAAGATAACGTAATACTTTGTTAAAACAGCAATTTCAACGGACATTAGAACATGCCTTTGAACTTTGATCACGCAAATTAGTAAAGTTAACGGCTAACGTTACCCAGCTAAGGCTAGTTCTAACCTTCCGAATGCCACTGAATAACGGGTGGATGTTATCCGCTAGGTCGTCATCTATGCTAAGTTAACTAGCGAACATTTGCTGTTAAAAATACTAATTCGTGACTTACATACTTTTCAGCTCAAAGCGGTATCGGATCTCGTTGTAATAAACGTTATGGTCCCATCCAACCTTCACATGAACATCAAATGCTTTCCATCACCACCATGGCTGGGGTTACCGCAATAACAACAGCCTACTGTTTGTAAAAAGATAGAAAGTTGCATTTCAAATTTTCCCGGCGACCAATGACAATGAAGACGTACTGTCGTAAACTAGATGACGAAGCACGTATGGGCGGAGTCAGACACGCAGGGTAGCAAGCAACAGTCAACGGACTGGAGGGCAATGCTTTTCATAATTAAGGGCCTTTAAAGGCTGACTGAGAACCGGATCTGGACCTTATTTAGGCCAGATCAACGTTAGAGCCAGTTTAGATTCAAGGGTTGTGGATAAGCAGTGGATGCCAGTCTAGATTCAAGGGTTGTGGATAAGCAGAAACTGGGAAAATAATTAAACTACCGTAGTCTGTATGAGCCTAATTGTAACCTATTTCATTGTAACCTATGGAAAACCTGCACTATTAAAACAAATGTGTTGAAAACAATACAACTTGCATTGTTCTACATTTAACACATCTCTGTGTAAAGATAGGGACAACACAAGTTTGTTTCCTTTTTTTATTTGTTGCACAAAATGTGTTGCAAATAACACAACTTGCGTTGAAAATAACTCAACCTTGGTCTCTGTATTTATCCCAATCCGTGAATTAGTGAAACACAGCACACAGTGAACACACAGTGAAGTGAAGCACACATTAATCCCGACGCAGTGAGCTGCCTGCTGCGCTCGGGGAGCAGTGAGGGGTTACATAGGTGCCTTGCTCAAGGGCACTTCAGCCGTGGACTACCGGTTGGGGATTGAACCGGCAAACCCTTCGGTTACAAGCCTGAAGCCCTAACCAGTAGGCCACAGCTGCCCCGATCATCTCTGTGTCCAGACAACACTTTCGTTTTAAGGGTGTGCTGTGGAATGTTGTTTGAAAGGTAGGCAGCAAAGGTGTGCCAATATTCATAATAAAGCTTAGTCCACTGAAGCTACAGCCTGTCATAACACTAGTGAAGAAAAGTCATCATCCAGAGGGACCACCATTTCCATGTTGTCAATGACGATAGCTGCTCAGTCCACTGCTGGTCCAGAGAGTCAGTGCCCACCTCAGTGCCACTGGTCCCATGGTAACATGTTACTGTGGCCAACCTGAGTGAAACTGTCCGAGCCATCTACTGCACTGGTCTGCACACAAAAATGTGTCCGGTCAAGAGGCAATGGACATCGGGGAAAAGTGACATCGAGGAGATGGGGCAAAAGTGATATCAGGGAGAGACTGGCCTTTTTCCTGTGATGCTGGAGTTTCCTGAGGCTGAGTTCATTACTGCTGGAGTTTCCTGAGGCTGGCACCATACCACAGATGCTTCATCAGAGATTTTGCGACCACCACTGCCAGCCCACTCCATCTACTTAAAGCAATAAGGGCCACTGTTCCAACAGGGAGAAGACTGTACAGCCGATTTCCACCCCCACCAGGCAGTAGGCCTACTCATCGAGACCCCCATGCTGACATTTCCTGATCTACAGTGACCATTCAGTCTTGACACTGAGGCCAGTAACACGGGTCCCAATTCAGTGCTGTGGACTGTTTTAGCTTCACTCTGGCGATCAAATTCGCTATTCTAACTAGCCGCCAGGAGCATCATGTCATGGGAATCTGCATCTGGCTCTGGTCTATTGGTGCAGCAGTTCAGGAGTCAGTCAACAATGTGCACCCCATAGCCCTTGTGTGCAAATGGGAGCTCTGAATGCCAGTGGGCTTAGCGTTTGGCCTTCCTCAGAGATAGAGGTGTGTGTGTGTGTGTGTGTGTTTGTCTGTGTGTGGAAATCTGTGCTAGAGTAAGTACTAACAGCCAACAGCTTTGGGAGGGACCCTGATAAAGCTCAGGGCTCGCCAAAAGCAAGCCTATGATAGCGGCTGTGGAGGAGAGGTGTCTGTTCCTGGAGATTAGGGATGGGCTTATTGTTCTGAATCCAAACACAAGAAAGGAGTCTATCCTATATTCATGAGCTAGATGAGCAGGTCTTAATCTCAGAGAAAGTTGGATTGTTGAGAAAACTCACATTACTCATCACATTATGAAGGCAACTGGAAGCAAAAGCTTTTTGGAGTTTTCTCAACTTTTGAGGTGTTTGGTGTTTTAAGCCCCCAACGTCGTCTTCCAGACAGCGCTGCATGTAAGGCACTAGGGTTAGGCAAGGGTTAGGGTTAGGGTTAAGGTAGTCGATGGTGGGGGCTTAAAACACCATCGAGCAACTTTTGACTACTGTTGTTTAGATAGTTTAGACAAGAGTTCTTGCTGCTTGGATGGTGGTGTTCACCTAATTTAATAATAATAATAATATTGAAAAAAATATATATTAAACTGCACAATGTGCACATATCAGATCTGGTCTGATATCAGAAACTAAGCAATGTCAAGCCTTGTTCGATACCAGGTGCTGTACATTTTTTTGTAGCTGGGTGAACCCAGACAAACCTGTTAGCAAATTTGAATAGGGAGGGAAAGTGAAAACCAGCGCCCCAAGTGGTTGCGTTCCTATCGCAGAGTAGCTCCCATAGACCTTCACAAATATTGTGAAGCCAAATCAGCAAAGTTATCCACCAAAAATATTTTTCAGTGTCTATACAGTAATAATCTTCTAACTGTGAAAATGTTAGTCCCTATTTTGCCTTATTTAAAAAAAATTGAAATTGCTCCTTTTGTTTCATAGTCAACGTGACTTTACCCTTCGATGTTTATTAGCCTGGTTAGCATCGGCACTTAACAATAACTGCCAGCTCTTCATGTGAGTAGAAGCACAACACCAGTTATCCAGATATAAAGGTAATCACCACGCGGTTTACATCACGTTCTGTTATTACAAAAATATGTTAAGCCAGTTAAGCAAATTGCCGTATTGATCAGTTAGAGATTAAGCGCCCAAACCTGTGACGTCACATGCAACTGTAGTAGAGAGGGTTAAAGCGGAGCTAGTAATCAAGGATCTTTGACTGTAGTTCGTTATCACCATGTTACGAAAAAGCTCAAAACAATTCAACTGATCCTAAAAATGACCACTAGAAGCAATAGAGGTGACCCCAGTGCCTAGCATAGGGAAGGCATTAAATTAGGATCCCAATGTGCACCGAGATATTTTTTTTCTAAAAAAAAATCCCATCCACTCCGCTAAACTCTAGGAACGCAACCACTAGGTGGTGATGAGATTACTTTACCTCCCTGCAGGTTGGTCTGGAAAAACGCCCATTGACATCCGTTTCTGAATCACGAAAAAACCCAGGAAAGTGTATTTTCTTTGGAATTTAGTAACTGTGTTGAAAACCTTTGTTTACAAGAAATATGTTTACTGCACTTCTGAAACGATTTGGTAAGACTTCAATACACAAATTTAAAAGTGCTGTAGCGATGTCACACGGTCCCTAAGCTAAAACATTTTTTGTCACATAGGCTACAGCAAACCTCTCCTCACAATCCGCTAAGTGCCTGTCCCCTGAATACACTAAAAAAATGTGGTCTCTGCCCAGGCTCCAAAAATAACAAACTTTTCCAGCCATTCACAGATGAGATGTGCGTTCAGGAGAGTTTCAGTTGCACGGGAGGGAGGGGCGAGCTAGCTCTCTGTTTTGTTCGAAGGTAAACAGAAGTAACATTACCCAACATCGCTTAGAGCACCTTTAAATTTAATTTCACTTCTGGTTACGACTATGGAAACAGTAAAATGGCAAGTTCGGATATGGCGTCAATGGGCTTCTTTCCAGGCCGACCTGCAGAGCAAAATGAAATTTGCTGGGTTCACCCAGGCTGTTTTTTTTAAAACATTTTTTTAATTTCTGGTGAAAAGATTAGCATCCTGTGCACCTGCACATCCAATGTCCTTGCAACTACACTTTAGCCTCGTTGTGGTCTCAGCAATTATGAAGTTGCAGCCTGAATCTGATACAGTCCATTTTAATATTTGAAGTGTTTTATGAAGAATAGGCAGTCTAATTAACCACGCAAGAACTGAAAAGATGACCGTGGATTAGGCTATAATGTTATTTTCAATGTACATGAAAACCTTCTATTTTTTTTATTAAGTTTTTCCATAGGTGTTATACTAACAAATATTAACAAAAACCCACAAACCTTACAAAACCCAACTAAGTGTAAAAGACATGAAACATACTAAAGACTTTTTGAATAGATGATAGACAGAGCTTGTGATCACAGACAACATGAAAGATATAAAGACAGTATTTGACAAAACATTACGCTACCAGGGACAGATTACAATGGGGTGGAGGAGGTGCGTGTGTGTGTGTGGGCATGTCCGTATGTGTAAGTGTGTGAGTGATGAATGTTTTTGTATTGAAATCAGCAGGATTGGGATAATATGAAATGTTGTAAGTTGTAGTATCCTGCTTATAAGAGGGAGTGGGTATGAAGTTTTGAGTATGATGGGTTGGGTCAGGCTCATCAGATGTTTCCAGATAGAAATATGGATTTTGTTTTCTAGTTCATGAGGATGGTTTTCTTGGCGACAGCTAGCACGACCAGCAGAGTTTTACTGTTAAGGTGGTTCAGGTTGATTGTGGAGGTGTCTCCAAGCAGACAGAGAGATGGGGACGTTGGGATGCAGCAGCCAAACAAAATGGAGAGGATCCCTGTAACCTTTTCCCAGAATTGCTTTATAGGAGTACAGTGCCAGAGTGCATGAATATATGTGTCCGGGCAGTTCTGAGTGCAGTGGGGACAGATGTCAGAAGTGAAGCCCATATGAGATCATTTCCTTTCAGTGAGGTGAGTCCTGTGGAAAGTCTTGTATTGTATTAGCTGCAGGTTAGTGTTTTTGATCACGAGAAAGGTATTTTTACAGACTTACTGTAGTTTCAGAAATTGGCATCGGTAGGAATAGATAGATCTGATTCCCATTTGGCAGTGGGAAGACTTATGGTGATGTCTGTTTGTGTCACTATTCTGTATAGGATAGGAATTTGGAATAACCCTGATTTCATTTGCAACAACAAAACACTCAACTTCCACACCTGGAAAGACAGAGGCTTTACTCATCTGCAACATTTTTTTGGCAACATGGCAATTTCTCCACATTTGCGGACTTGGTCCAGAAATTTGGCATCACCGACAAACACTTCCTACAATACCTTCAGATTAAATCAGCAATTAAATCAACCACCAACTCCAATGGTCAACTTAGAACTCGCCACACCTATCTCACAGCTAAACAATATACCATCCTCAAAAAAACTACTATCCAAAATCTACATGAAAACATTCTAAATATATAAACCTTTTGGCCTAGAGACACATATTGACATCGATATCATGGTTTCCAAATTCTGCATTTTTCTCTGACTGGTCATTTTAAAAAGTACAAACGGTGAAACAAGGCTTTAACCAGCTCCTCAATGAGAATTTGGCAACTGCATCATGGTCAAAGATAAATAGCATCATAAAATTCAAGACACAAAGCTGGACAGCTCTTCAACTCTTGAAATAGGCCTACAGAGAAAAACATATCCATTTAACTCAGTCAGACCTATTTCATTGCCATTATTGGTGTACCATTGATTTCACCATGAACTGTTCATGCCATAACACTATGAAATATGAATATAATTGAGGTTTGCTCATTAACAGTTAACATTAACAGTTAAGTCCCACCACAGTCAAATGTTTAATCAGGTTTGAGTATTTTAGTGTTATTCATATCAGTTTTGTATGCACAGTGAACTCAATCTCTCATCCAGAGGACATGCAGACAAGAAGGTTTTGTGTTTCAACATGACCATCACATCACCCTCTCACCAAACATCCCTGCAGAAAACAAAGAATAATAATAATACAGCCTAAATTTAAAATAAATATATTTTACCATATTATCGTATTACTATTATTAGTAATTAGTAAGCTATTATTGTTCCCATTGGTGAAATATAAAATACAATGCTTGAAACGGTATGGTGCCATGGGCATGAGTATGCAGATTACAGATCAGTAATTTAAAAATTCTGTTTTAAGCGTATGACAGCGCTGAATAAGAAGTCTTGATTAATTCCCGCCGGTCAATAGATTGATCACACAGTATGGGGGCGAAGCCGGCAGTGGGCTGGGGGAGAAAGAGAGGGTGTGCGAGAGAGAGAGAGAGAGAGAGAGAGAGAGAGAGAGAGAGAGAGAGAGAGAGAGAGAGACCGAGAATGCCGAGCTCCAGTCGAGAGGTCTGCCTGTAACTTGCAAACCGAAGTAACCGCCTTGGGTGCTCAGTCAGACCATTCAACGGGACTGTCCAGCGCGTGGAAGCGCCGTATAATCCCCGAGAGCGCAGCTAATTGAAAACCGTAAGGATGATTGCAACCACGCAACAAAACATGACAACGGACCTGGTAAGGAGGCATTTTTTTTATAATTTCACTTGGGCTATCTCATTTTACGTATTTTAAAGATTATCGGTTTCTGCCCAAAAGAGAAAAAACATATATTTTAAACTCTTCGTGTGTGCGCGCATGGATGTTCACTGACGCGCGTCCAACACAATTTTATTGTCACAATTGGTCGTACCATACTCCTGACTATGGTCTGCCCTACTTGTAATTTGTATTCATTGCTCTATTGGCAGTCGATTTATTGGAATAGTTACCTTGAAAACGTTCTCATTCATAGTTTCAAAGAAGCGATCAATAAGCTATTCCCTCGCATCTCAATCCAACACACCGTGCTGCAGTGTATACCGATGGATTAGGCTACTTCTCTCGGCTCAATGCAGCTTTGATTTCGAGGTTTAGTTCCATTAGATAAAATCACCAGATGTAGCTCAATATTGTAATAGGAAACATTTTTCTTCTGTAAGGTCCCGCTTTGTCACTCGAAACTTCCTTGCAGCATGTTTTTATTTTCTGCTGAACACCTGGTGAATTAGCAGCCTACATTTGCCCCGATAGTTTCATTTTGTTCATGTTAAAAAGCTTACAGAGAGACATCAGCATTAAAGGCAAATCATGGTGTGTACACGAGTCCTCACTCGATTTTGGAGTCTTTTTTTTGCAAGAAGAGGAACATGTATTTATGTTTCCAGACATTGGCATGTGTTGAGCCTAACCACAGGGGTGCATCCATTATATAGAAGTGTTTGCAGGGTAGTGTACAATGAGCTTTCCTTTACTTGGCCGAACTGAAAAACAAAACAAGGATTGGACAGCCAGGAAGCACAACAAACAAATCCACGTAGTCTTGTGCATGAGCCTAGGTTATTTGTGTCTGATGATAAACATTGATAGAATTAGGCTAATATCCAAATATCCAAATTTATTGTTAAATATCCAAAATATTCAGGCAGGTAAAATACTGTATTTCCATTAGAGATTAATAAACTAAATGTCCCTGGGGGAAAAAAAACACATCTTTACTGATAAATAAATACAATTGACAGAGCTTTGCCCCCTGTGCACGTCATGTCATGTTTGCATATGTCATACAGTGTGTTTATGTAGGCCAAGGACAGCATGTCATATTGGAGACTGAGTTGCCTTGCAGATGTCGTCCTCTGTCTCTTTATGTGTATTCCCCTGGAAGCCTTTCTGGTGAAGTCTAAACAACTTTTTGTATGTCACGTGACGTTAGTGGCAGGCTCCCTCAGCAGCAGAATTGCTGACACCCAGCAAGTGTCACGGTGACTAAATGTTATTGTTGTCTGCACATTACTTTGGAAAGAGGCAGGAGAAAGACTGGAATAACACAGTTATTTCACAGCTTTATCCTGATGATGACAGTGAGCCTCCTCAAGAATACCGAGTAGATGGCTGTTTCGGTTAGAGGGTCTCGCATGCAATTTATTTTCATAAATTGGAACAATGTGTTGCTGCAGTATGCCGATATGTTTGGGTCTCCCGTTCTCCTCTCCCTATTTCTGCCCATGGGCTTCAATCTACCTGGGTAATTAGTTTCTGCCTATTACATGGCTTCCTTGCCATTGTGTTTTATGACCAAAAGCAATATTGCCCAGAGTAATTTGGTTCTCCATTGGTAATCAGAAAAGCTACAATATATGACAGCTCAACACACACAAGAGGAAATGTTTCTTCCCTCTCTTGTCACTGTAATCATATTCATTCTCATTTGGCATTTTTCTAATTAGTTTTTTTATTATTATTTAGACAGATCTCATCTCCCAATTACGTCTGAGAGAAGGATGAACTATAGTGCCATATATGTGCTGTGATTAGCTAGCGGTGAGGTGTCACAGCAGAGGCACATTAGCGTGTCTTTTATCGTTTGATCCCGTGTCCACCCCTGTCCTGTCAGCAGTGAGCGGCATGTCGAGTCGGGAGGGCCAGCACTGGGAGCTTTGTTGCACTCTCATTTCATTTCATCGCATCACATCCCGTCTTGGCCACACTCCTTCCTCTCTTCTCTCTGCGTCTCTCTTTTCCCTCTCTTTCCCCTTTCCCTCTCCACTCCACTGTATCCTCATCTCTCCGTTCCTGTCCTCTACACTCCTCTCTCTCTCTCTCTCTCTCTCTCTCTCTCTCTCTCTACCCCACTCTCCTCATCCTCATAGAAGGCACTGTCATCATTTTGCATGTTTTTTTTTTATGAACATCATTCATTTCTATCTATTCAACATCATGAAAACGAGATGTTGACAATATGAGTTTCATGAAGGTGTTTATATTTGTTTATATTCACCATGGGACATATCATAAATTGATGTGTTTCCCTGAAATCAAAATTGCCATAATGGTTGTTGCTACACTGAGAAGAGCAGTCATCAATCCCAATGTTGCCAGCCAACAGTGCGTGTCCCACCCTTTTGTTATTCTGTAGTCTGGTTAGACTACAGCATCATTCCCCCACCTCCCTGCACCAGTGCCTCAGTACATCCCTGTTTCTTTATCTCCACAGTCAGCAGCTCTGCTCCTTAATGTACACTCTCCCTTCAGTTTCTCTTGAACTTAAATACACCCATATTGATTGTTACCTCTGTCACAGAATAGCTTTCTTGAGTTTGATAAATGTTGATGAATTCAAGCAGTTTGTTGTGCCTTCATTACTTATAGACGTCAGGAGATGCTGATCAGTGCTTGCAGACCATTTTCAGAGGCATTTTATGTGGCGTTTGTGTTGTACACTCTGCGCTCCACAGGGTGGCTGAGCTCTTCATTTCGCAGCAGTGAGAGTCTCATCGGATCATATGGGCCATTGTGTTGAGATTAGTTCGGGTGTGCCTCTCTCTGTGTTCCTCCTTCTACTGCAGCCCAGCTCCAAAGTCTTACCAGGCAGCCCGATTTAGAAACAACCCCGTATAAGCCAACACACCCTCTGAGGACAGACCACGCAGCCATAAATGTGTGGCATGCATGGTGATAGATTTCCTCCACTTTTTAATCATTTGTTGAGAGGCAAAGCCACTATACCTTGCCTTGCGTCTGTGCAGAAGCACAGGGAAGTCTTTCCAAGCTAGGAGAACATCATGCAGACGGTGCAGTATTCTGATTGATGACACTGAATGAAATCTGCTGAGAGCATGATGCTCGATATACTGTTACCTTCTGAATACTGTATGAGGGGAGACTTTTGGAAGATTCAAAAGTACCACTTTCTTACGCCTGAGCAACTCTGAACAGGTTGTCTTGAGAAATATAGTGCCTTTTACTTGGACTTGTACACAGTGCTGTTTAAAATGGAGAAATTGTCATGCGTCATGAACAGTGAAATTGTTTCTTTGATCACTTTGTGTAAATGTGAGAACCTGTAGATGTAAACTGAGCAACAGTAAAATCTGCCATCTAAACTGCATGTGTCCATGTGGTAGCTCCTTGGCTCTATACTGGCCTTTTAAGAACTTTACATTTAATTTCAGTGTTATTGTTACATTCACTGATCTTTTGTGACTTCGTCTTTTATATCATGTTGGGAAAAGCTGCACTTACTGCATGTAATAGTGATTTGAAGCAGTGAATACATTAGACATGCGCATAAAATAGATCTAACTATTTTTTGAGTCACAAAGGGAAAATCTGTGCTGGATACAGCATGCGCTGAGTCTGACGCACATTCGGATACTGTTCTCTTGGTCAAGCACAGGACGCTTGCAGTCATCTGCTTCCCTTCATATTACTCACCATGCTCATAACAGTGAAGGCTATTTCACTTGGGTTCTAAAGTACTGCATACCGGCCAAGTTTCTAGATTAGAAAGTGGTGCCATAAGCAACTAACCTCCACTTAATCCCCCATTTTTTTACCACTGCCAAATGCCAAGGCGTGTTTCTGGCCATTCAGTGCTTTCTCAGTTGAATGGCCGCCTCCTGCAACCCACTGTGGTGCCTATGCTGTCTTTACCCTTATAAAGATTTAATGACTGTCCATCATGTGACGCTGATCAGTAGCAGTGCTTTACCTAAGTGAAGCAGGCCTGCTAAAGATGGATAAAACGGTGAGATGAACGTTTAGCTACAGCAGAAGTGACGTAATGCAATCATGCCTCATGTACCAGAGTGACTGCATATTGTATGTAAGAATGCGTTCTCATGACAAGTAAAAGGCAGTGTCAGCGAGCAAACAGAGAGAGAGAGATAGAGAGAGAGGGAGAGAATGAAAGAGAGGTGGGTTGGGAGAGAGAGGGAGAGAGAGAAAGAAAGAAAGAAAGAAAGAAAGAGAGAGAGAAAGGGCGGGGGGGAGAGAGAGAGGAAGTGAATTTGACTGGAGAAGAGTAGAGGAGCAGAGGAGGGTTTTGCGGGGGATGGCAGGCAGGATGGCACTGATGCCACCTGTGTGCTATGTGTGTGTGTGTGTGTGTGTGTGTGTGTGTGTGTGTGTGTGTTGTGTGTGTGTGTGCTGTGTGTGTGTGTCTGTGTGTGTGTGTGTGTGTGTGCTGCTTGTGTGTGTGTGTGTGTGTGTGTGTGCTGCTTGTGTGTGTGTGTGTGTGTGTGTGTGCGCTGCTTGTGTGTGTGTGTGTGTGTGTGCTGCTTGTGTGTGTGTGTGTGAGTGTGTGTGTGTGTGTGTGTGTGTGTGATGCTTGTGTGTGTGTGTGTGTGTGTGTGTGTGTGTGTGTGTGTGTGTGTGTGTGTGCTGCTTGTGTGTGTACAGTATGCTGTGTTCATGCTAGGTGGGAAGTGTCAGAAGCCAGCAGCAGCAGCAGCAGGGTTGCTCATGACACAGGAAGCTGGGGCTGCATGGCAGTGGTAACAAGGGGACGGCGAAGGATGCATCCAGCAGCCCCTCACACACACACACACACACACATACACACACACCCCTGGTGTGTGTTCTCTGTCCCCATTGGGGAGGGTGCAGCGTCTCAGAGAAGCCCTTTTTCACACCATAAGCACCGCGGATAATTTAGTTGGACGACCCGCACCACTGGCCCCCATTGCCTTTGGCAGAAGAAAGCCGAGCATATGTTGAGAGGAGTAATGTGCCCGCACAGCAATATGCCGGTGGGTCTCGTTGGCCTCAAGGTCATCCCTCACCACTCGGTTGTAATGTGTCCTTGTTAAAATACAATTACAGGCACAGAAAAGCAACCATTTACACACAACCGGTTGTGAATTTGAATGAGATGACAACGATTTTTGGTTTCATCGCTATATCTGCAGTGCGGATGATAGAGTCAGTTTGAATTACTTCTGTTCCTTCCTTTGAATTTCTCACTCCTGTCTCTGAGGTCCGATCAGACCGAGTTTGCATCACATTTATTGATGTCTACCTCAGTGGTGAGACCACGCAATGAGGATATGAAAGAAACAGTATCGTGGGATGCATACATTTACGGCATTAGGAGGGCTGTCGCTTATTATGTCACTTTAATCTTTACATCTCTACAGTTTTACTTTCTCAGGACTGAATGTCCTAAAGGAAAGCACAAACCTGATCATCAAAGCAAAAAACTGATCATTCCTCAGGAGGGAACACAAGGGCTGTGCTCTTTCATTTATCAACCCTGAATAACATCACCACGTGAACACCCTGTCTTGTCAAACTAAGCCTTCACTTCACAGCACGGAACCAACACAGGTCAGCAAATACCCCTCCAGCAAATCGAGTTAAAACTGCAACTCGCCTAATGGCCGCCATTTTCAGCCACCAAGACAAATTGGCAAGACTGCAAATTTAGTGATGAAATATATGTTAACCCTTGTGTTATCCTCAAATCTTACCGACACTCTTTATCCTTGGGGTCAATTTGACCACAGCTAAATAAACCCTCAGAAAATGACTATAATTCATATTGTTACCCAGTTTTTTGTGACAGGTACTTAAGAAGAGTGTAATAGCCACCATCAAAAGCCCTACAAAACAATCCCACCCCCCCCACACCCCTTTATGAACCTTGGAACCCTGGCTGGCAATATTGCCCATCCAGTGTCAGCAGCCCAAAGGCTTGCTGTTGCTTCCCCTTTTGACTTATACAGTCCTGACAAAATGACTTATATGTAATATGTACTTGTGTATGTAATAATGATAATAACAATATGTTCTCATACTATTCAAATAATAATATCCATAATGTGTCAAATATTCATGTATCCTATGTTTCATACAGCTGGGGTCAAACTGACCCCAAGGAACATCAATGTACAAAATATTTGTACAGGACATTGAAAACAAATTATTGTAAAAATGTCATGGTAACTCTGTTGTACCCTTCAATTGAGGAAAAGTCATGAAACATGAAGCAAAAAAAAAAAAAGTGAACCATATATTTTATGATGTTAAACATTGCTTGGGGTCAAATTGACCCCAAGGATAACATGAGGGTTAATCTGCAATTGTGTCACTAGATCAATGGCAGTCAGTCACTTAACCCTTAAAGGTGTAGGTTTTTGAACGTTCTAAGTTCCGCAACAATTGAAGGTTCTAAAATTCTATGTTGAATTCAATGAACCCAGATATTCTTTAGAACGTTCATTTCCCAACATTCCCGTCACACCGGTGTGACGGTACTCCTTTTAAGGGTTAATCAAGACATTGTAAACCGCTCTGGCCTCTCAGGCGGATGTGCTTATCAATGAAGCTGCTCCTTACGTCACTCTCCCAAACATCCAAGGCCTGCTCAATTACCAGGGCCTTTTTGGCTGACATGAGATGACTGCCTATGTTTTGTTTGGTTCACTAGATGTAACAAAATTATGCAAACGACAGTCAACTGAGCATGCAGGGGCTTCATTAGTTCTCCAGTTGGGCTCTGGATGATTTATCGTGTGTGTTTTTTTTTACAGCCACCAAGGCAGGAGACGGAGTGTAGGAGGGCCCCCCCGAGACTAATTTATGAATCGTGTGGAACAAATGTAGTGCTTATACTTGTGTCCCGAGGCTCGTATTGGCAACTACTATATGTTACTGGCCCTGCAAGTTGAAACAGTCATTGTGCATGAATAGCATTAATATTGTAATCTCGATCGTAATCTCATAATCTCGTTTTGCACAAGCCATAGTCATACCTTCTCAATAAGGACGCCTGTGTGTGCACCTGAGATGTTTTGGCTGCCATGTGTTCTACGTATGTGTCATTTTTCTCAGAGCCTGGATGCTCTCCAAACGCATGTCACTGTGAATAACACAGCTGGCTTCCGCTCCCCATCCCACTTATAGATGTTTCCCTGCTGGAATTGCTTCTTGAGCTCTCAGCATCGACCCCCCCCCCCCCCCCCCCCCCCCCCCCCCCCCCCCCCGCCCCCCGCCCTCCCACTGTGTTGTTGCAAGGCTTCTAGTTCTGCACGACTGCTGTGCTCTGTATGATATCTCGCACATAGCTGAAGTTTGACACCTGCAGACAGGCCTCTCTCCCTCTTGCTGGGGCTGTTCTGGACGAGGGGAGAGGGCACCCACTCTCGGCAGCTCTGCAATGCAGGAGCGCCTCGCTGACTGACACTTTCATTAGGTCCTTGTGCCGCCAGACCCTGTTGTGAGCGTGTGCGCCACTAATGAGAAATATGCTTGCCTTTAAGGCTTAGCATTTCATTGATTCCATTTCTTGTGACATTGGATGTGTGTGTGTGTGTGTGTGTGTGTGTGTGTGTGTGTGTGTGTGTGTGTGTGTGTGTTTGCCTGTATGTGTGTGTGTACATGTGTGTCTGTGCCTGTATGTGTGCATGCGTGTGTGTGTGTGTGTGTATGTGTGTGTGTGTGTGTGTGTGTGTGTGTGTGTGTGTGTTCAAGGAGTTGTGTATTTTGCCCCCACCTGTCATATATTCAGGTCACACTCAGGTTAGCTCAGGAAGGGATTTCTCTCCTCCCTCCCTGCTCATTCCCTCTCAAAACCCTCCAACATTACCCCTCCCCCCCAAACTCCACTCGCAACCATCCTGCTGATGTCTCATTAGCAAGTTTGAAGTTTATGAAACTCTGTCTCATTTTACGCTGGTGCCCCCCCCCCCCCCCCCCCCCCCCCCACGTTACAACGAAGAAATCTTAATTGGAAGCGTAGTCTAATTTCTTGGCTCAGGGGGAATCCAGTCTGCTACAGGCATCCATTATGGGACACTATCTTCCAGTTCTCTCTGCAACTGATGGCTCACAAAGCCTAATTAGGGGGACGTCTTCAAAAACGAAAACAGGCTCTACGTGTAGTCAACAGCAGGGCTAATTGAGTTTATAGAGCCGCTACAGCTGCCTCTGCTAATACCTAGGCCACTTGTAGACTATAGAGACAGTGGAGTGCTTAAGTGATGCTGTCTTTAACTTCAGAGGAAACGAAACTGTGAGATAAGACGCCATAAAATGGAGCACTGTTACTGATGGGGAGAGTTGGCTGCTCTCTCTCTTTTTCTCTCTCTCTCTCTCTCTGGGTCTGGGAGTGTGGGATGAGGGGAGAAACATTGTGTTTTGGATGTCTCCGCTGACGCGGCTGACAGCAGTTTTAATTTGAGCATGTTATGAAGCCTGGGCCAAGGAGATCTATGAAAGATGAGAACTTGGCTGCCACCCAATTTGGCAACCAGACAAGCTATAGAAGTACTCTTTGACTGCTCGGTCACCAAATTTGTTTGTTTTTTTCAGAGATTTTTTTTTAAGCTTGTCCTAGATGGGAAAAGTTACTTTTTAAAAAACTGGAAAATTAAGACAAGATTTAATCCGACATTTTTTTTTGGACTAAGGAACCACAGGCATATTTGGATATTAGAAAGATCTTGTGTTAGTTTTGTTGAGCACTGCTCTTTGATCAGACCGAGTGTAGTTTATTAAATGTACTCATCAGTTGTGTGCACCAACTCTGCTGCTGTCTTATTTGGAAACGCTTGTTATAACACTATAGCGGGACTGTGATGTATGAACCGTACTGTCCTGCAGCAGGGATTTGGGCAACGACAAAAAAAACACGCATCCATAGAGTCTCAGCCCTCCCATATCAGAATTTAGACCTGCTCTCATGTCGCAGGCCACAGTAATCATGATCGATTTGGCCCGTGGGAAGCCGCATCTGACGCATGCTCTCCAGTGGAGTGGACCTTTGCCGAATGGCTGCCTATGCTTGCGTGTCTCCAGCCCGATGGACTCTCCCTTGCGGCTCATGGCCCATGGAGGGCAGTCACTCGGGGACAGCTGGTGATGCATGGTCAGCCCAGCAGAATGACAATCTGTCAGGCAGCAGGCTGGATGGATGGCTCCCCCAGCCCACTCTCCACTCCCCTCCACACACACACACACACACACACACACACACACACACACACACACACACACACACACACACACTCACTCTCTCTCTCTCCTTTTCTCTCTCTCTATCTCTCCTTTTTTCCTCTCTCTCTAACTCTTTCACACACACATACACACACACACACTGAGCCTCCATCTCCGGCCACCCAGGGAGAAGGTGAAAGGGGACGTACATTTCTCAAAGGCCCTCTCAGAGGACACGGCCCCTGTCCCCCTCCCACCCCCCCCACCCCACTCCACGGGCCCCGAAGGATCCTGATGAGGGCTGCACTTTACGCACACACTCCATGATGGACCTCGAGCGCAGCTTCCACTCGCGCTCTTCATCATTCTGAGTGGCCGGGCAGTGGCGCTCGATGGTGATGAATATGCTGCCCTGAGTGTTGCCTGTGAGTGATAGGCTCTCCTGTGGTGGACACCGCTGGACAGGGGTGGGATGTTCACTGTTGCCAAATGGCTGTCCTGAGGGCTGCCTCACATCCTGCTTCGACTCTGCGAAGCTTTATGCATGTTTATTGAACATGCGTCCACTGTGCGGTCACCTGTTGCCTTTGTGCACGAGTGCTCTTGCTTGAAGCAGAGCGATGGAAGTGGCAGTGGATTGAGTGCGTGCTGGCTGGCTGGTGGATAGTGGATCTCAGGTCACTCTCGCAGACGTTGGCCCTGCTTCATCATCCATCATCACCTGTCGTCCATTAACGCTGCTACAGGTGTAATGAAGTGGCAACACGGGGGAAATTACGCGCAAATGAACAGATATCAATCACGCGCAATTAAACCATTGTCATGTCACTTTTTTCTCTCGCCTGCTACTTCTGGGAGCAGCCGCCCGCATGTCTCAATCACCCAGATCTGCGTCCAGGCTGGGAGAGCCAGTCGCTTCCCTGGAGGCTCCCTGCTCTGATACACATGTCTCTGTCTCCACAGCGGGCCCCACTGTGAGCTCAGGAAATGAAGCTGCGCTAATGTACTCTCCCTCAGCTGCGCTGTCTCCCGAGTGTGTGTGTGTGTGTGTGTGTGTGTGTGTGTGTGTGTGTGTGTGTGTATATTTGTCTGTGAGTTTGTGCTTGGGTGGTTTGTGTGTGTATGTTTGTGTCTGAGAGTGTGTGTGTGTGTGTGTGTGTGTGTGTGTGTGTATTTGTCTGTGAGTTTGTGCTTGGGTGGTTTGTGTGTGTATGTTTGTGTCTGAGAGTGTGTGTGTGTGTGTGTGTGTGTGTGTGAGTGTGTGTGCGCGCACACATGTGTGTCTATGAAAGTGTGTGTGTTTCTTTCTGTCTATTTTAATGTCTGACTGAATTTCTCACTCTTTTTGTCCTGGGCAGGACCTGGGGGGCTCAGGTGGACCTCCACGGAACTGGAAAGGAATCGGCATTGCCATGGTGGTGATCCTGGGCGTCATGTCTCTGGTCCTCCTCGCTGTGGTCCTTCTCACACCTGGTAAGGCAGAGGGAGTGTGTGTGTGTGTGTGTGTGTGTGTGTGTGTGTGTGTGTGTGTGTGTGTGTGTGTGTGTGTGTGTGTGTGTGTGTTGGGGGGGGACAGTATTTGGGGAGAGATTAAAGGGAAAGGGAGAGAGAGAGAGAGAGAGAGAGAGAGAGAGAGAGAGAGAGGTGGAACTAGAGGGAGGCTGGAATGCGGTGAAAACAATTGGATTTAAGAAAAAGTGTTTGAAGAGGGATGGGAAAGAAATTGAAATGCAGGAGCAGCGTAGGAGCCCAGAGAAGTGGTGATGGGGAAGAGAGGGGTGGAGGAGGAGAGGGGGAGATGAGATGGTTGTTTTGAGGGGGACAGGAGGAGGGGGCAGAGAGGGAGCTGGAAAGGTTGTTTGACAGCAAGAGGGGTAGCTGGGGGGTTGTTTGAGGGCAAGCCAGAGGCAGAGAGAGAGAGAAAGAGAGAGAGAGAGAGAGAGAGAGAGAGAGAGAGAGAGAGGTAATACTTTACTTGATGGGTGAATTCATAACACATTCATAGCAGCTGTCATAAACTGTACATAAAGCATTCATGACTGTTTCATGAGACATGACTCAACATTCATACTAAACCTTTTATGAATGTGGAAGACAGAACGATGACAACTTGTCAAAATAAAAGTCCAACAATCGCAAAGCAGCATTGCTGTTTTTCTCTCCAGCCTTTGTAAATATTTCATGAATATCTTATGAAGTCTACATCGAATGTCACTTCTATACAAGTTGTGAAGTATTCATAATCACTGATTTTTTTTTTTTTTTTCTTTTATCAGAGAATGTAAATAAAAGGGGGAGGGAAAGAAGGGGATGCTATTTATATTACTACTACTACTACTACTACTACTACTACTACTAATAATAATAATAATAACAATAATAGTTCCAGCTACCCTCCCCTGCCCAGTGTTCGATGATATGTGTATCTGTTGATGAAGTGTGTTATGATCGTGTGGAGATGGAACTCAGGCAAAGAGGGTCAGGACTGTAAGTAGGTGATAAAGGGGTACCAAGGAGAGGTTGTATCCTGAGTATTGATTAAGTTTGTAGTTGATAGGTTTTCTAATGATATATAGTCTGTTAACAAGTTTTTCCAATGAGTGATGTGAGATGTGATAATCACTGAATTTAACACTGGGAGGTAAACTAGCCTACATTCAGCTGACCCGTATTTGTGTAACCTGGAACGGTTGGACATTCCCAGTAGCAAAAGATCTGCAAAGGTATCATAAAACAAATACATTTTTATGAAACAAAAATTATTTGCTTGACCATGTTCTGTCTTTTTGGCACTGGAGTAGCCCATTGACTCAGATGTGACGTGATCAGGTCAGAGGTTAGGAACAAAAACGGCAATGCTGCTTTGCAATTGTTGGACTTTTATTTTGACACATTTTTGTCGTTCTGTCTTCCACATTCATGAAAGGTTTGGTATGAATGTTGAGTCATGTTTAATGAAACAGTCATGAATGCTTTTTGTGCAGTTTATGACAGCTGCTATGAATGTGTTATGAACTCACCCGTCAAGTAAAGTGTTACCGAGAGGGAGAGAGAGGACCGGTTCAGTGTACACAGAAGAGCATAGAACCTTTCAGACACCACAGTCAAACATGCACACCACACCACAGACATCACATTCATCACGCCTAGTCCATACCACCAGCTGGGCTTTGGGCTATGAATACAAATGCATACATTACAAATACAATTCACAAAAACGACTTATTTGTTTGTTTCTCATGCTTTACATTTTCATTTCAGATGAGTCGCACCTCTTCCTGCAGTCCCCCCTCACAGTGGAGGACATTGAGAGTTGTGGGTTTAAAGTTCATGACCCCTGTGTGAGCTGGCTGAACGGTCAGTGTTCCGAGGAGTGTGCAGTGTCTTGATCAATGGCCGACACCAATTTGTGCGACAATCATGCCAAGCCATTATCGTCTGTTTTGGCAACCTCTCTGTTGCCCCTAATTTGTTTGGGGTGAATGATAATGGCTGACTCTTGGAAAAGCCTTTACTTGGCACTCTGAACGCTCTGTATACCAGATACTTATGAATGGTTTGTTCATACAGTAGGCAGTGTATTATTCATATTAGATCTTTGAGGCAAATAATGTTTTGCCAGGTAAATTTTACATACATTTTATGTACAGATACATTTTAACATTTGCACATAAATGTCACACTTCCTCACAGCAAAATATTTTTTTTGTCCTTCAGATCAGTAACTCATAAGAAATGGCTTACACAGCAATTGCTTTGAAATTGATTCCGACTCCTGTAGGTGACACCCATTGACCTTTGCCCTCCATTACAGAGAATGAGGTGGTTCTACGAACCAGGGAGGGTCAGGTGTTGACCTACGGCCTGCAGTCCAACTTCACGTCCACCCTACTGGACAACAGCACACTTGTGAGTACACGGGCACATAACATGGGGCTTCTGTCATTCTCTGAAGATGGGTAAGAAGATTGGGGCAGCAGCACCGGTGCATATTGATTTAGTCATACTGGCCGTCAGCTGGACAAATGGACCGGTCAATAGTGTCCTGCCCCGAGCTGCCGGCAGAATATGGAGTGCTTGTTAAACACTCTGCGGATAGGAAGAGGGGATCATCCACAGCGAGGGGCAAAAAGAGGGAGAGAGAGAGAGCATCATCTCTTTCTTTCATCCCCCTCCTTTCCTCGTTCCCTTTCTCTCCTCTCCTCGACTGCCACCACCACCACCACCACGTCACCACCGTCACCACCGTCACCAATGCTGCCACATGTGCCCTGCCGCTGTTCCCGTTCGCCCCCACTAGCATATGGCTTCAAAGAGATTCCCCGAACAGGGGCTCGTCTTTGAATTGCGCACGACTGTCACTCGGAGAGCTTTATGTGGGTCATCGCCTGGGAGCCGAGCGCGAGCACGAGCGTTCCTGTTCTCTCCAAACGAGGCGGAGGATTTCGGGGGCTTGCCTCGCTCACTCACAGCTGCTCCCTTTTTTATTGTCACACATTATTGTATCGCTTCTCTCCTAGAAAAAAACCTCCCAGGCACCAAACTGAACTGTCACACCTTCATCACTCATCTCCCCACTTTTAATCTCAAAAGAACTGAGACACATTAGAGTGAGAGAGGACGCTGTTGCAATGCTCTGCTGAGTTTCTGCTGTACTGAATGTGGGTGTGGAAGAACAGTGAGACATCAAAGCATTCACACACGTGTTGTTGTCTTTATCTCAGAATCCTGAAGGTATGAAGTTCAACGTGTCTGCAGATAAGAGGTTCATTCTGCTGGCATATAACATCCGTCAGGTGAGTAGCATTTACCACTAAGACAACCAACAAAGCATACCCTCATCCCAAATCTCAACTCTAGTGACATCCTCATGTGTTCTATGCCATCAGAACTGTCATCTCCTTGGGAATAGAGAGTTTTTATAATCTCGAATTCATATGTACTTTGCAAAACAAACTCTGATATTGTCCTCATTGTCTTTGAAGTCACCACATTGTTGCATGGAGCCTATTTATATGCCAGCCCTGATGAAAGTCCTTTATTCTGCAAACTAGACTAAAGCACAGTGTCCCTCTATTATACATTGCACTGGTGTTAATTCAATTGAAATACGGACGCCCCCTCACACACCGCGGGACGCCAGCCAAGGGATCAGAGAGGGAGTTGGGGCGCTCCGCTGCGTTCCGCTGCTCTCCGCTGCTCTCCGCTGCTCTCCACTCTTCTCCTGCGGCTAAGCGAGTCTGGTGGTGTGCAGATAGTGCGGTGATGATCGGGCCACAGAGGCGGCCGGGCTCTTTAATCCCTGTCCCAGGACGCGGGTGGAGCGGCCAACGTGGCCGACGCGGGGGCAGAAGTTTGGCCCGATGTAACGCTGCCGCTGTGCAGAGGCTGCCTCTGCAGCATGCCGGAGTGGCGCCACACGCTTCGGAGGAGGATCAGGCAGAGACGTGTGCATATTGAATATTTATAGGGAGTGGATGGATGTGGTGGGGGCTGGTTGGGGGGGTTGTGGAGGCCTGGTCGGTTTGATGTAGAACAAATAGGTGGAGAGAGGAGGAGGAGATGTGGGAGTTAGCGTGGGGAGTACGAGGCAGTGGGAATGAAGTCGCTCTGATGCGTCTGCACAGCATTTTAATGAGGCTGAAATAAAGAGGGTGAGAGAGGGAGAGAGGATGAGAGAGAGAGAGAGAGACTCATATGAAAGAATGGCAAGAGGAACTGACATAGAGTAAAGGTTGTTGAGAAAAAGACAAAGTAAGAGAGACTGAGAGAGTGTGACAGGCTGAGAAAGTGGCTGGGGGAGGATGTGGCGTTCAGGGAAGGAGTGAGAGAAAGTGTGGGAGATTGAGCTCCTACAGGACGGGTCCCTTCCAGGTGGTCTAAAGACCAGTGTGTCATGGCCACCACATACACAAAATAATAAGAGAAGCGTCTCTCTCTCTCTCTCTCTCTCTCTCTCTCTCTGTCTCTCTCTCTCTCTATCTATCTGTCTCTCTCTTACTTTTCTGTTGTATCACAGTGTATTTTGCTGAAGGCTTATCCCTAGCCTGACCCTCTGCCTGTGCAAATAACTGCGTGCGTAATAGATTTGGCTCCTCAGGGAGAGAGTAGAAGTCTAAAGCAACAGTAATGGGGACTTGCAGGGAGACGGCGAATGAGTGGAGGATCCCTAGGATCAGTTCAGCCTTATTAAACAGCCCTCTGATATATTACTCCAGTCGGTCACAGTCAGGGTTCACCATGTTCCGTGGGTGCGGCATTCCATCACTAGAATACTGATGTATGGTGCAATACCCACCTACGGTTCTCATAGGTATTTAATGTGACGTTTAAGGCATATTCAAGTCTTGTGAGCATCTCTCTTAGGTGTGCTAGTCACGGTTCTGATGCATGCAATATGGATGAAGAGACACCGTATACAGTCAGCCAATGGGGACACTCACAGTTCCACGACACCAGACACATTGAAAGATCTATCTGTGTATTAGGAGCATGGTGTTGTGATTGACTATACATTAGTGTCTGCCCATCCACTCCTTCCACATTTGCCCATCCACTCCCTCCACATTTGACCCACTGAGAGAAAGATTGTTGGGGGTTGAATGTGTCTGATGGTTGCACTGATAGTGGAGACATTGCAGTGAATGCTTCTGAGAGAAAGAAGCATGTGTGTGGGTGCTCTCCAGAGGTGGGACCAAGTCACTGTTTGGCAAGTCACAAGTAAGTCCCAAGTCTTAGCACTCAAGTCCAAGTCAAGTCCCAAGTAAATACAGAGAAGGGCAAGTCGAGTCCAAGTCCAAGTCTCATCAAAGCCAAGTCGAGTCCAAGTCCAAGTCCCAATCTTTTTCAAGTCCTGAACAAGTCATCAGGTACTCTTCACTTAATAATGGCATTATTAGACTATCGATCATAATTTTAACACTTCCATCTAATCCACAGAAGTTTTTTTATAAATACAGATTAAAATATGTTCAATGTTTCTGTCTTGAAATCTTTTACGATATATGCATGCGCATACAATATACACATGTGCATACCTGAGTAATCTGTACAAAATGGATAGCTACATGACAAATAAAAATATTGTTTTTCCAAATTTCGGAGCCCACTGTAAGGATGAGTAATAATTTGACTGATGGCATTTCACTGCGCTAGGCCACAGATTTGCCTGCAAACAATTTATTAGGCTGTCTGCCAGTGGCGACTCATAAGGGAAGCCAAGGTCAACACTTTTATATTATTTAAAAGATAATAATGACACAGTAATTTTGTTTTAAAGTATTCATTTCTTAAGAAATACTACACATGTGATGCTGTTTATCTCATTTGTAAATGGTGCACTGTCACTTTAAGCCCATTATGTGCCACTGTCCACACATTCTCATAATGATCTTTTTTACCAGCTCCATTCCTATGGCTAGTCCACAAACTCAAACATTGTTTGTGCCACATGAATAGCACAATATTAACAATGATAAGCATTATATTAAGTTGGCACAAACAGCTTTCATTCCTTTGGAAATAGATGCATGTATGACATGATGCTTGCTTGACATTTTCTGTTTGCAATTAAATGTGAATTATGAGCCTGGTAGCCAGTAGCCACCTAGCTAGCTGAGTGGAATGCGTTTCAATCGGCATATCAATGTGCTTCATGTAAACAAATTATTGAATAGGCCTACTTCAAGACTCACCATTTCCATTAAACAAAGGCAAAGACAACTCTTCATATTCTTGTCCACTTTCCAAATCACAGTGAGTGCAGCCTATGTCATAGTGACCTGGATCTCATAGTTTATAACAGTAGTGAGAACCGGATAAATCCGCAATTTCCCTAATCTCGTATTTGTTGCCTTCATGATTTCCTTTTATACGTTTCTTATATTTAAAAGAAAATATCAATCATCATCAACAATGACAAGCCAGCTGGAACCTGCCACTCGTTTTCTCTCCCTCTCGTGCGTGCTTAGATGGGGTTCTCAATTAAATGGAGTAGGCTAGCATAAGTTCAAGTTGGATCTTAATGGAGAGGACTCGAAAAGTATCATCTTTATGTAACATGCTGTTGGTGCATTTTGACATTGTAAACGTTCTCTAACAAGAGTGCAAATCAGTTTGCAGTAAAGCTACTAGTTATTAGCTAAATGTTGGTCGTTTCTCTGTCTCTTGGTGCCCTACACACAGTGCGTAACGCATGTGGGGGTAGCGGCAGCACTGAACTGTGCTCTGGACTGGCCGCTTGTCTCCGCTATTTAATTATTTTTTAGTCGCGGAGGGAAAGCATCTCTGGGGTGACTGGTCCACGATCAGGAAATTTAGTTTTTGACTCGAGACATGTCAAGTCGTCACAAGTCAAAGAGGCAAAGTCCGAGTCAAGTCTCGAGTGAATAGTATTCAAGTCCAAGTCGAGTCGCAAGTCATGCCGAATTTTATCAAGTCAAGTCTGAAGTCATTAAAATCATGACTCGAGTCTGACTCGAGTCCAAGTCATGTGACTCGAGTCCACATGTCTGGTGCTCTCTCTTATAATAATGCCACAAATCCTCTCTGCACTTTGTAAGAAGACTGTTTGGGTGTGCAATTCCAACATCCCAACTCTGTTCATCATGTTCAGTGTCTTCTGCTGCTCCTCTGCATTCCTCTCCAGTGTCTTCTGCTTCTGTACTTTAAAGGTGTCGGCTGGTACTTTCATTTTTCTTTTTTTTTCAAATAAGAATTCTCTCTGTC
>NC_055963.1:15238714-15241214 GCF_018492685.1 Alosa sapidissima
CCGACGGAATGGGATCGCAGTCACTTTGATGCAGGGCCTCCCGTTCGCCCGGCCCGGCTCCCCCGCTCTGTTTACAGGAGCGTTCCTCGCTGCGCTTACTCTCCTCCAAACCGTTACCACGGAAGCTGGAGACAAGCTGCGCTCCCGACAGGAGCGAGGGGGAAGGATTTATGACTCATGCACAGGGAGCTACTGTGTTACAAGCCCCCCCCATCCCTTACCATACATACACACACACACACACACACACACACACACACACAGCACACACACACACACACAGCACACACACACACACACAGACAAGCACACATACACAGACACTCACACACACACACACACACACACACAAGCACACATACACAGACACACAGACACACACACACACACACACACACACACACACACACACACAAACACATAAACACACACACACACACACACACACACACACCACACACACACATGTGTGCATGTGGACACACACATACACACACAGCAATATGCAGACGTATGCACATTTATACAAATACACACACTTGCACGTACAGTTAACCAGAGACTGCGAAGCTTCCATTCAGATCCCCCCTTCCTTACAGGCACACACAGTTCAAGAAAACACACACAGAAATGCTCACACGCAGGATCACACACACACACACACACACACACCACACCACACCACACACCACATAAACACCCACACACACTCACAGATTTCCATATCCATAAACGTCTCTCTGTTCTCCGACTCTCTAATGATGAGTTATTAGCCGGAGGAGTTCTGGCCCTGTTGACAAAACGTAAAGAGCTACTTAAACAGAGTGCCAATGACATCGCTACTTCTCCTATCATTTCTCTCATGCCTCCCTGTCTGCCACGGCCTGTTAAAACGCTCTTAAATTTGCTCCCCGGTTTTTAGTACCTAACCTTAATGAAGAGGAGTGTGTCCCAGGAGCCTTACCCTTAAATAACCGCACAGATGCCACCTATCTCAGGTGAGCATGGCCCGTGGAGAATGCTTGTCTTACCTGCCTGATGACACCGCGGACTCGATGTGGATCTTGGATTATTTCTCTGACATAATAACTTGGAGGAACACAGCACCTCCAACAAAGCTCTCTAAGACTGAAAGGCTGGTCTTCCCAGTAAAAATAAACCATACGTCATAAGATCAACATCAAAATAGACTCCTTCTCCCTTTGTCCTACCAAGGCTGCAAGAAACTAGGGTGTCATGATTGATTGATGACCAGCTAACCTTCTCTGACCATGTTGCCTCTTGTTGCGCGGTTGGCCTTCTTCGCACTATTCAACAGAAGACACCACCCAACCACCCAGCTTTTGGCACAGACAAGTTTTCAATCAACCAAAAAGGTTGCACGTTATCCCACTGTTCATTGAGCTCCACTGGCTAACCTTACCCTTTGCTCACACAGTGATGGTTGCTCTCATAAAGGCTTATGTTACCCTTCGGCTACTGTGTTCCTCCAAGAAATTTCATCTGGCATTGCCGCCCTTACACACACAGCAATCCAGACTATTTTCATTTGTAGTTCACCAATGGTGGAACGACTTACCAAGTGCTACCACAGCAGGAGTGATCTTCTCTATCTTCAAGAAGCTCTTGACGACCCAACTCTTCCGAGAGTACCTCCTTATCTCCTAACACTTTTAACAACCCAACACACCTAACATGCACTTACCATGCACTTACTAGACACTTACCAAACACTTCTCTTCTTCTACTACTACTTCCTTCTTCCTCTACCACTATCTCCCTCGACTACACTTTGACTAGTACTTAAACATCTACACTCTCATCCTCCATTGTTGTAGTTGGCAACTAAATACCATGGCATGGATGTGACAGTTTTGCGCGGAATTGCCCTTATGTGCATTTTTGTATAGTTTGCACTGACAGTGACATTGTGCAGTCTGTGTTTTTTTTGTATCCATATCTAATGGCACTTTGTCCATCTATTTTCAAATAAAACAGTGGGTTACTATTGTAATCTTGTATTCAATGTAGTGCATTTTGCTTTTCAAGTTTGTCTTTGTACTATTTCTTATTATTTATGTCAGTCTGAGGTTAAATGTGGTGTCAATCCGTTCTTTTCAAAACAAGAAAGGAGCTAGGTCTAAATCAAATTTCCCTGCTTTAGAATGCCACAGAGGAAGTAACATCCAATTCCATTATGGAGCAGCTCTCCTGTCTAAGAGCCTTTGTCTCTTAGCAGCATGGCGGGACTCCAACTTCGCCATTGCAGAAGCGCGCTGCTGATCGATGGATGGCATTTTATTTGGTTCCTGAAAAATCATTAAGGCTTTAACTGATATCTCCCGTGGGACAACATCCTTTGATTTACTGTAGCATGTGCACTACATCCCTATGAAACACCCCCATAACACACACACACACACACACTCACACACACACACACACACATATACACACACACACACACACACACACACACACAGAACTTGGCCAACATACA
>NC_055963.1:15243714-15351214 GCF_018492685.1 Alosa sapidissima
GCAGGGACAGGCGGCTCGCCTCCCACTGATGCTCTGCCAGGTGCCACAGGAAGCCTACATGGAGAGCAGTGGGATGTAATGGATGGTTTTGTTTATGGTTTTGGACTTGATGTTGTATGCGTACAGAATATTATGTGTTTTGAATGAGATAGTGAAAATGAGAAGGCAACAAAAAAAAACACGCCCTTATGAAGTTGATTGGATTAACAAATACGTAGCAGCAAGAAAAATGTCTTTTCTGCAGATTGTTTTGGTGTGCTAGTGTGTGTGTGTGTGTGTATGGGGGGTGTATGTTCATATATTTTTGTATGTAAGTATGTGTTTTTGTGTGTTTGTGAATCAACCTTATCACTTATCCTTGGACCTCTATGTAAATAGAATTTATGGTAATCGAGTCCATCTGTTCCTGATACCACCCTATTATTCTCTCTCTCTCTCTCTCCCTTTTCTCTCTCTCTCTCTCTCTCTCCCTTTTCTCTCTCTCTCTCTCTTTCTCTGCTGTTGCTGTCAGGTCTATGTCTTTGACAATGACATCTACTACCAGCCAGATGTGTCCAGTCGAGCAATGCGCCTCACCTCAACAGGCAGGGAGGGACTTGTGGTCAATGGCGTGACCGACTGGACCTATGAAGGTTTATTTTTTCAACTTTTTACAAAATTGCTAGCATATTGGAAATAGTAAGAAATATATGTGGAGCTAATGTTAGTCATATCAGTGAAATAAAGCCACCATTGAAGATAACAATGCTTCTGGGTTGAGATGTGTGCACTTTAGTCTTCATAACTTCAACTTTTTACAAAATTGCTAGCATATTGGAAATAGTAAGAAATATATGTGGAGCTAATGTTAGTCATATCAGTGAAATAAAGCCACCATTGAAGATAACAATGCTTCTGGGTTGAGATGTGTGCACTTTAGTCTTCATATGCTGGCTTTTTTGAAAACTACCTTTTAAACCAGGGGTGGGCAGCTAATTTCCCCAAGGGGCCACATGACAAACTGGGACTGTTAAGGAGGGCCGGACCCAAAATACCAAACTCAAGTCTGAACTCCATTCTGTTCAATTCTATTCTGTTCTTGTATAACATTAAGTAAATCATATGGTTTTGTTTACTAGTCGTAAGATGAAAATGTGAGGGAGACAAAGGAAAAACAGCAATATTTAATCTATGTCCAGTATTTAATCCTCATTCTCGAAAATGATTTTTTTGACATTGACATTTTTTTTTTCAGTTTTTAAAGACTGATATAAAAAAGTACTACAATATCTATATAATTAATCTAGGTCATGAAAATTTGAAGGAGTCAGTAGGCTACAACCGATAGGCCTGTGCCACCATTTCATCAACACTCAGCAATATTTCATCATTAAATCATTACCATCATTAAATTAACTCTATGCAGAATTAGACTACGAAAATGTGGAGCAGACAATAGTAGTTAATCAACATGCACAAAGAAAACTATTTTAAAAATGTAGGCTATGTTTTTGCTTTAACTTTATGCACATAACTGTGATTGGTCAACTCGCTCTGTGTGTTGAGCCGGCTGCTTCAAGCAACCTGTGGGTAGCATCTAACATAAGCTTTGCAAATAAACTCAGACATATTTTGGTTACAATTACGGGGTTATCCGATTGTAAACTGTCTATCTGCCAGTAACGTTTTGAAATGAACACTTCGTATCGCCAACGAGCAGCAGTAGGAGTTCGTTCTAACAACCTTTGCGGTGGTGAGCGACGCAGACATAAGAGACACAAAACTTTGAAAGGTTTATGCCAACGTAAAGGCAACTGCATTGTGTCAAGGCAGAAGCATAAATTCTATTCACCAGCACATCAGTGAGGGTGTTTACGACGTATGCATCCACGCACAAATGTATGGGCGTACAAATAGCAGTCGCTTTCAAAATAAAAACAACGATATTGATTTGCATGCATTATCTCTATGCTAGGCTCTTGACTATTGTTCTTTCACGGACCTTACGCGGGCCGGTCAGGGAAAGCCCACGGGCCGGATGTGGCCCGCGGGCCGTATTTTGCCCATGTATGTTTTAAACCGTTAGAGGAGTTAGATGTGATTTTAAATGTAAATCCTTTTTAAAATTTCAGAGGAGGTTTTGCTGTCGTATAAGGCTCTCTGGTGGTCGGTAGATGGTGCCCGTCTGGCGTACCTCACGATCAACAACTCTGCCACACCTCAAATGGAGATCCCTCACTTCCTGGGTGGAATATACCCTTCAAATATCTTATACCCATACCCTAAGGCAAGGCCTTATTTCCATTCCATAAAAAATTTAAAAAGTGCTGGGGAGCTTGGGATGCTCCCTTTTTAATGTTTCCTTTTTCTGTCAGATGCTCTGAGTGTGGCTTCATCTGTGCTTTCCGCAGGCAGGCTCTCACATCTCCTCAGTCAGGCTCTTTGTGGTGAATCTCTATGGGCCTGCTCACACAGTGGAGATGATCCCCCCAGATTCTCAGCGGGCCAGGTACTGGTCCCTGATGCACCCCCCTCCAGACTTAGACAGAGAGTTGACCTAATTGTGCTGTCATGGCACTGAGCTGTGCTCTGCATCTGATTAATGCTGAATAATTCTCTTTGAAACATTGTCATGGCAGTTCTTAAAACCCAGCGTCTGCCTCTCTTGTCTTATTTTCTCCTGCTCTCTTTCAGCCTTTTTCCTTGTGCTCATATGTTCCTTTTACTCTATCTGTGTCTGTTTGTGTCAGAGACAGCTACATCTCGATGGTCAGCTGGATTAGTAGCACTCAGCTAGCTGTGCGCTGGCTGAATCGGGTCCAGAACCAATCAGTGCTCTCCGTTTGTGAGGCGACTACTGGGGCCTGCTCTGAGGTGAGAGGACACAGGTCAAGCATCAGCTGCCCATTAAGTGCCTTTAGCTGTGCAGCTCTTGGAGATTTTTACCCACTCTCTATTCTGCCTGCTAAGCTGGGAGTCCCCTTTCACCTTCTATGCCAGATAATTTTGAGGGAATTGTCTAACTTCCTTTCTCCCTTGGAAACTGGTTCTGTCCAACTGAACTTTAAAGGTCATCCTCACTTTTTAATCTTCTTTAGTCTTCCCCTCTCTTGCTCTCTCACCCCCCCTCTCTCCCTCTCTCTCTCTCTGCCCCCCCCCACCCCCCACCCCCCCATTCTCTTAGTATTTCATTTTCACATTTCTCACGGCTGCAAGGTTTTTCATATACTGTCACCTCTGCTCAATCTCAGCTTTAAAAAGGTCTTAGTATCTTTTTGGGTCTTTTAGCGTCTGTCTTATCCCGTTACATCCCCAGAAAAACAAAATGGCCGTGGACTTCTGGCAGACTCAACAGCAGGTACATTGTAGTGTTTAGTCCTTTCCTATCAATGGCACCCACGTTTTTACATAACACATATTTTACCCATAACATGCTATCCATCAAAACAATATTTGTGGCCTGACTGATGTTGATGGCTTTGCATGCAGGAGGTGCCGTTGTTCTCAGCAGATGGCTCTGTGTTTTACCTGACACTTCCTGCCAAGCAAGGAGCCCGTGGGGAGTTCCGCCACATTGCAAGCCTCTCCTCTCAGGTGGGTGTTCAGATGTATCATGTGCATAAGCTCAGGCTCTCTACATATTCAGGCTGTGTATATTTTCTGTCTTTCTGTTTTACTTTCTTAACTTTTCATTTACTCCCCACTCACATCTCTTTCCCTCCCCCTCTCGTCCTCTGTAATTTATCTTTAATGGCATCTCAGCGTCGACTCTCATTTCCTGCTTTTTAATGTTTTTCTCTCTCCTTTTTTCTTCTCTGTCACTCTCTCCCTTTTCTCTTTCATATTTGCTCTCGTGCAGCCTGCTCTCTCATCTGTTTCCCCTCGCTTCCTGACATCGGGCAACTGGGATGTCACCTCTCTCTGCGCGCTGGACGAGGAAGCTGGGAAAATGTATGAGAGCCTTCGGAAGTGTTTAAATCAGGGTGCTGCGTTTTACCGTCTTAGAGAAGCTGCAGTGCTGAATGGGCACAGAGTCATTTTTCATTGTGCGTCCTTGTTTTATGTGCCTATCGAGAAGCCATGCTGAGGGATTGAATCCAGGAAACAAGAGTGAAAAAAATAGTCAGAGCCGTTTATTGGGAACCGAGGCGACATTTAATTAAAACAGAACAGAAATTTAAATTCAGATCAGCTGTGATGGACAGTAATTGTAGAGTTGCTAATTGACTTTCTGGGAATGAGATAATAACACTTAAGTGCTATGAGATTATACGCCTTTGAAATTACAGTGATGGTGGCATTTAGAGGATTCGGTCATTGAATATGACAGCACGGAAAAAGGGTGTCTGAACTGAAAGTCTCCAAAGTCCCATCAGCATATGTTATCACAGCAGTGACTTACAAACTCCAAACTTGTGAAGGTGGTTGAGGTCAGGTCTGTGACACCTCTGCGTTGGTGCCACACTGACTGCAACTACATAGCACTGCTAAGGGGGTGTGTATATGTGATGCATGCACCAGATGGTCTCTGCCTGCCTTTATACCCATATGGGAGAACCATTGCTTCCTCTAAACAAAACTGCAGGTGTTGATTTCCTCTACATTAAGTTATACATCGTTGTTAGTGAATCATCTGTTTACCTGACAGAAGATCTCCATGTATCTTTGTCCCCAGTGTAAAATTAATAATATGGCCACATCTGGAGGTAGCACATTGTGCCCATCTAAGACCTTGTCTATCTCGCTGTCTTTACTTGTAGTTACTTCCTGAGCACGGAGGAATCCAGACAGAGCCGACACTTGTACAGGTAAGGGTCTGCGCTGCAGCATCTCATCCATAATTGAACACACACACACCCACCCACACACACACACACACACACACACACACACACACACACACACACACACACACACACACACACACACGCACGCACACCGCGTGACGCCTGGCTCATCTCCTCCTCTGTTCCATTTCTGCAACACATTTGCATCAGAATGTGCCTGACCTTATTTGCACACCACCTCATCTTCTGCTTTCATAATGTGTCGCCCTTCTCTGGTTGGTGTAATATCTGCCTAATCCAGACTTCATTTAATCTATTAGAGAAGATTCTGGAGAAAACAGATATCCTGTACCCTAATTCTCAGACGATGGCTTCACACACACACACACACACACACACACACAGCTGTCGGAATATTAGAAAGCCATTAAAATCAATTAGATTCACTTGGTTTGAGTTTAATTGAATTGAGGAAAAAGGCCATGGTGTTCATATTCTTGGTAGGAGAGGCACAAGGCGTGGCAGAACATTTTTTGAGCTCTAGGCTTGCAGCCCGCCTAATCCATTTATGGCAGATAGGGCCAGTGATGCGTCCGAATCAATGGAGGCACAGGCTGCCTGGATGGAAGAAAGTCATAGGTGCCCCCCTTGATTTATGTGCGCTCCCTATTCTGTCATTGGCTAGGTTTTCACTACTGTTTTATTGCATGGCTTGGGGATGGAGGAATGCCGGGGTGTAGAGAGTGGGTTTTTAAAATGGGGATTAACTGCAGACCGACCCAAGAGCTTCTGGGCATTTCGTAATGGTATGTGGCTGGTTATTTGTAGGTCAAAGTCATTATGCAAACAGTTCTCTGAAAAGGGCAGCTGAGAGTTTGAACAATGGCTTTCTCAGCATCAGGTCCAGGTCATTATTTAACTCTCTGGAGAATTACTGTGCACTCCTCTCCTCCTCTCTCCATCACACATTCCAAGTGGATGTACCAAATCCTGTACGTGAGATACTCTGTCTACCTGTGGTCCTGTGACCTTGTCGGCGCTTGTCTCGTGCAGCGCAGAGTTAGGTGGCGTTTTCCTGAGGCAGTGCCTGACCTGTGGCCTCGTAGACGACTGTAACTTCTTCCGAGTCCAGTTCAGTCCTAACCTCACCTACTTCATCCTCCACTGCTTAGGTAAGGCTCAGGATATGTATGTCCTGTCATGGATGAGTGAATGGGAAATCCATAATATGTTCGGCCTTTCTCACTAATCTTAATCTTAAACTGTGTGACCTTCACAGGGCCTGGAGTGCCTAAGGTGACCGTTCATGGCACAAGTGACCCCTCCAGTAAGTGTATACAGACACACACTCCCCTGTGGGCAAGACTGATTGAGGACTATTAGCAGAGACAAAATCACATGGGATTTATTTCCCATTGCACTGTGGCGCAACTTGTTACAGTGCCCATCCCTTATTTGGGTCCATGTGCCCATGGGGACCTGGGTTCGAATCCAGCCCGGGTCATTTCCCTCTCCCATTCACTTCCTATCAGTCTCCCACTGTCATGTAACATTAAAAGCATTAAGTAAAAAAAAGTTATGGCATTGTACAGACATAGTAGGCTACAGTAGGCTCTAGAGGGCAGTGTCAGACCACAGATGCCAAATAATCATTTGGAAGACACTGACCTGGAGATTCCTGGACATCCAATTCTAAAGGATTTTTTTAAAAAGTTTTACACGTACACCAGAGAAAAGAGAACTGCTGACCCTCTACTTGTGGCCAAGCTATGAGGAGATCATTAAACTTAATTTCTTTAATAAGCAAACACATGCACCAAGACCATTTAGATGAATTAGTAGTGTTGTATGCATTATTTGAATGGCTGAAATTTTTAATTCATATTTTGATAGCCATCCCTACGGTTCCCCGGTCACCACTCTTCAATGGTTCTAAATTTAAGTGCATGTGATATTGTTTTTATTTGAAGACCATGAGTCTAAAATCTAATGGGTGATGTTCTCATGCCTAGCTTTGTCAAAATCCTGACAACCCTGCGCATTACAAGGTGAAATGCAGTGATGGGCAAAATGTATGAACTAAGCTACAAGCTACTCTATAAGCTACTTTTAAAGGAGAAATCCAGTGATTTTTCATAGATCTCTGATTCTTGAGGTCATGAGTACTATCGGGACGAAAAAAAATCTTGAAAACTCGAGTTGCTGCAGCCAACAGTTGGAGTTTCCAGGCAGCTACAGTGCTACACTCTGGGGGCATGTTCATGAGTCCCCATATTCATGCCTCCAGAGTGCAGTGTATGTTTAAGCTACATTTTGTAAGTGGCCTGCCCATAACTGGTGAAATGGAGATGCAGTATGACGTGCTCCAGTTATAGGTGTGTATGTGTGTGTGGTCTCTAGGATACACAGTCCTGGAGGACAATGCACCGCTGGCTATTGCTCTCGGAGCCAAGCGTCTTCCTGAGACCCTGTACCAGACGCTTTCATCAGACAGCTACGGTAGGACCCAGGCTCCCTTGTGTGTTTGCGCAGACATGGGATATACTGTAGGTGTGGTGGCGATTTACATGTCATTGTGTGTGTGTGTGTGTGTGCGTGCGTGTGCGTGCGTGTGTGTGTGTGTGTGTGTGTGTGTGTGTGAGCGTGTGTGTAAGTGTGTGTGTTTTTCGATCCAATTGTTAGGCCATGATATTGGTCGCAAGTACACTGTGTGCAGAATTATTAGGCAAGTTGTATTTTTGAGGATTATTTTTATTATTGGGCCACAATTGTGTTCTCAATCAACCCAAAAGACTCCTTAATATCAAAGTTTCATATTTTTGGAAGTTGATGTGTTTTTTTCTTTAGATTTGGCCATTTTATGAGGATGTCTGTGTGTGCAGGTAAATATTACTGTGCAGAATTATTAGGAAACGTAGAAAGTAGAAACAAGCAAACCAAAGAAAGTCACCTTTATGAATGTAATAAACTGAAAGGTAATAGTAATATATGTTTTTGAAGTTATAGTGATTATTTGTTTTGTCATTTGGAAGTAGGAGGGAAAGTACTTTGTAAGTAGTCTTTGTAAATTCATTTGGCTTCTACAAAGCTATCTATGGAAGCATTTGGAAGACAGCATGCTTATGCAGGAGAAACTAAATGGTTCCCTGCCTTTAACTGTTTTCTTTAGGGACACTAAGTATAAGTATATATACTCTTTTGATCCCGTGAGGGAAATTTGGTCTCTGCATTTATCCCAATCCGTGAATTAGTGAAACACACAGTGAGATGAAGCACACACACTAATCCCGGCGCAGTGAGCTGCCTGCATCAACAGCGGCACTCGGGGAGCAGTGAGGGGTTAGGTGCCTTGCTCAAGGGCACTTCAACCGTTCTTACTGGTCGGGGTTCGAACCGGCAACCCTCCGGCTACAAGTCTGAAGTGCTAACCAGTCGGATTGTGTAATTGTTTCTATTTACTAATGAGATCCAGGGGGAACAGGAAACTTGGGTTCCTGCTGTCTCAGAGGGTGTCTGTGTGTGTGAGGGTGGGGATCTGTATAGATAGGTATGTGTGTGTGTTTGTGTGTCTGTCTATATTTTTATGAATATACAGTATGCTTTTGTAACCTGCGTTGTGTTGAACCTGCGCGATTCAGCCCTGCACACGCCCGGACTCAAACCCGCGAACAGCAGCACCTCAGATCGGGAGGCGAGTGCGCTAACAATTGAGCCAATAGCCCAGGCTATTGGCTTGCATGCCAGCAGCACTCTTGAGGCGTCGGGGAGTGAGGTTTACCAACGTTCCACAAGCACAGCTAAGCTAGCTGGCATCCGTTACACTTTGTTCATTCAAAGGTGCATTTTTGTGCCCATGTATTTGTGTGTGGACCTTTCTGTGTGGCATATTCTGATGTGTCACTCTCCAATTTCTTAGTTGCTGTGAGGGTGCTTGTGATTGGTCGTCTATGTTTGTGTCATTGATCATCTGCCTGAGGGTTGGTGTGTGTGTGTGTGTGAGAGAGAGAGAGTGTGAGAGAGAGAGTGTGTGTATGTGTGTGTGTGTGTGTGTGTGTGTGTGTGTGTGTGTGTGTGTGTGTGTGAGAGAGAGAGAGAGAGAGAGAGAGAGAGAGAGTGTTTCTATGTGTGGGTGTGTGTGTGTGTGTGTGTGTGTGTTTGTATGTGTGTGTGTACAAGGGTGTGTGTGAGTGTGCAGGCATGCGGGCGGCTCAGGGGAACTCATTTAGCCGTGCTTAAGAGCCCCTCTGGAGGTAGGGGCTGGAATACTGATTAGTTCCTAAACACGAGCACCCGCCTGCGGCCTCAATCAGCATCCCTCTCACAGCCCCCCCCCCCCCCCCCCCCCCCAATGACCGAGGACGACTCTTCGCCGTTCCTCTGCTTCACTTTTTATTTGTTTTTATGTCTTTGTCTTTTCTGTACAGATCTACACATCAAGCTCTCCCTGCCCAGAGGTTATGAGGCGGACCTTCTCCCTCTCCTGGTTATTGTGTAAGCCAGTCCTCCATCTCCATACACCCTGTCTTTTCCAGTCCTTTTTCAAACAATGGCTCCCTGCTCTCCCTTAAAACTAAATGAACAAAAAATTAAACTGAGCAGCAGCAGTGAGCAGCAGTGTGTTGCAGCTTTCTCTGCTGTTGGTGCGCATGGTGAGGGCTGCTTGCGAGGGTAGTAGAGATGGTGAGTCAGTACAGTGATTAGATTATAGTTGGCATTAAGTCAATGTAAGCTACTCTGCTGTGGGCACAAGACAAATTTGTTTAAACATTGTGTTGAAGGTTTGACTCTATATCAATGCCTCCTAGTTTCCTCCAGGATTGATTGGTGAGGTTTTGATCATCTGTACTGAGTTGCTGAGAAAGTTTAGAGACAATATTAAACCTTCAATCTCCACTGGCATACCAGCGTTATGTCCACATACTCTTTCCTCTGCTGCTTTCCTCCATCCTTTGCTCCTGTTCCAGATTTACTGCTTTCTGCTTCATATCTTTCTTCATTTCTCTCTTTCTCTCTCTCTCTCTCTCTCTCTCTCTCTGTATCAATTCAATTCAAATTCAATTCAAAAAGCTTTATTGGAATGACCATTCATAAAGAAAGTGTTGCCAAAGCAAGCAATATATTGTATGTCTAGAAAAAAATCAGAACATAAAATAACATAGAATCATAGAACAATATGTGATATTATATGTGATAACAATATGTGTCTATCTCTCCATCTCTCTCTCTCTCTCTCTCTCTCTCTATCTCTGTCTCTATTCTCTCTCTCTCTCTCTATCACAGTGACGGTAGTCCAGGCAGTCAGCTGGTGACAGAGGAGTTCTCTCTGGACTGGCCGCATGTGCTGTCCAGTTCCCACAGCACGGCCGTGGCCTGGGTGGACGGCAGGAGCAGGGGGGCCAGAGGCCAGAAGGTGGGCCTGCTGGACGCTCGCAAACCTGGGCCACTCAGGGTCAAGGACCAGCTTGGCGTGGTGGAGTGAGTGATGTCATTAGCAGGAAGTTCTTTATTTGGTCTCTAAAATGGTGAAATGAGTTTAGTAGAGCGCCATGCCATGTGTGTGTTTCTCTGTTGCAGGTGGTTGATGCGGTTGCCTTATATTGATAGCAGAAGAGTGGCTCTTTATGGAAAGGTATCTACTCTTCTTATTTCCTCAGGCAGAGTAAAATACATACTATAAGAACGTCACCTATTACCAACCGTCCCGTATTTCCAACCTCTTACGTGCATGTGTCACTTAATATTCATTTCTATACAAACCAAGACGGCGGATTCCTATAGAAATGCAAGCACCCACACCATAAGAGTATCTAAATCAGCTACTGTACGTACCACGCTCGGAGTTTATTGTTGGGCTAGTGGGTGCCTATTTGCAACCTTTCTGTGACCAATGTGACCTTTCACGGCCAGATATTTAAGGCAGTAAAAGCCCCGGTAAGAACCAAACAAGATTTTGTTCAAATCTACACACCTACAGTATGGCTACTGAAAAATGTAAGGTTCATTTATCAAATGTTACAGTTTTTCTCAGTCGCTTTGGTGCTTTTCTCACATCACTATTAAAATTTGCACAGAAGTTAGTGCAATTCTCAAAACAATTAGTGCAAACTGCAAAACCTAGTGGATGACCTGCAAAAGCACGTCACTTGCTCAAAATGGATAGTCCATTCCTCAAAAGCAGGTATTCATGTCAATGAAACTGTCAGTGTCATCAAAATGAGAAGTCTTGACACCATCGTTTATGAACAAGATAGTCAAATGGCTTTGTCATGTTTTCATTATGACAGTTCTCTCAGTGTTTTCCAATGCAAAAAAAGGTCAGAACTCGGTGACACTACCTGAACATGCTCAAGACAGCACTATACAGTACTTGTACAGCAAATTGAAAACTACAGTAAAGTTACACATTGCTGTAGTTAGGTGAGTAAGTGAGTACAAGACACTGAATGCATATATTTTTACTGTATGCTCTTTGCAATTCTACAGCACTGTGACAGAATTTGATAACTAGTTCAACAATTTTGTATGTAATGACTCAAGCAATGAAATGAAGACTATTAGTTTTATTGGGAACGACTATTCAGCATTCATAAGTATAGTTAATTTTGACTGACATGACATAAGCAAATGATAATGTTAAAAAACAGCAGAGAATTGTATGAAAGCAACTGATACATGTCCAAAAGTATTTGCAATTTGTTCAGAGGAAGGAGAAATTGCTACTATGATGTGCACAAATGACTAAATGTTGTGGAGGTTGAACTAATAGTTATGAGAATTTTCATTCTGATCTGAAAAAAGCACCAAAGCGACTGAGAAAAACTGTATTTTGAAGTATGAAAAAACATCGTTGTTTTAGAATTTTCAAATGAAATGGTTGGTAATTGCCATGTTTACGATATATAATTGAACACATTTGAAAATATAACACTGACAGATAGACAGATAGTATAGACAGACAGATAGATAGATAGATGGATAGACAGGTAGACAGATAGATGGACAGATAGATGGATAGACAGATAGATCCATCCAAAGGATCTTTTGGCATCCAATAGCTCACATTATATGAAAACACACAAAGCATGCACTGCTATCCAAACCCATAAACCATTAATGCAACATCAAAACAGGCTACCTTAGAGGAATAGTTCAGTAGTAAAAAAGGTTCTCAGAAATCTCCAGTGACTTAACTGATATAAATTGTCATCCTCTGACAGGCATTTGGAGGCTACTTGACCCTGAAAATGCTGGCTGGCACCAATCAACTCTTCAAGTGCGGGGTCGCAGTGGCCCCCATTACGGACTTCAAACTCTATAGTGAGCCATCACTCTGTTTCACACCAGTGCGCCCCGTGGCATACAGATATGATCGGTCTGTCCCATTCACCCTGACCTCTCCTCTGCAGCACCTGCTGCTAGTGCTCTGCTCTGCCATACACAGGACGTTCAGCCCACCTCTGCCTTAATTGTGATGCGATCTGGGAAAACCCTTGGTGCAATTTTACTAACTTATGATTCTGATACCATCCTAGCAATGTCCAAGATTTTGGGAGGATGGTATCAAGGATTTTGCTAGGGGACAGTGTCCAGAATCTTCTTGGTGAAAATTCAGCAGAGGGGTTTGAAGAATCAAGAATTTATCAAGAAGAATGTTAAGGGTTTTCCTAGATCGCATCACAATTACACTTAGTGCCTGGCACTGGCACATGCAGGGGCAAAAAGATTATTCATGAAAGCTGCCTGCAATACAAAACGATATCCTCAGCAGCAAAGTCCAAAGGCAGAGTTATGTTGTTATGTCATCACAGTCATGCTAACTGTCTTTTGTCTCTAAAATATGTCTGTTTTAAAACTGGGTTTTCATAGGGGATGCACAAGGTAGTGATGAGTCATACGTGTGTGCAGGTGCTGCTTTCTCAGAGAGGTATCTCGGGCTCCCTGATAAGGAGGACCATGCTTATGTGGTAAAAAAGTGAACTTTCACAACACCGCATACACATTCACATTCCCTCACACAGAGCAAGTGCAAGCAATGATCACACAATACATACATGGGTATGTATTGCACAAATTCCTTGTATATGCAAGTATACTTGGCCAATAAACCTGATTTACATTTACATTTTTTATATGCTCACTCATGCATGCATTGTGCTTACATGTTGTTGATATTTACTATTGTTATGGATATGGTTGTTTTTATTACTATTATGCTCAATATAGGCTTTTCAAGTATTATTTTTAACTCTAGTGTTCATACACTGTAAGTTACTTTGGACAAAAATACCATAACCATAACCATAACATACTTTAACTATGTCTGTGCCCAGATCTATAACTGCGAGCTCATGGACAAGTTTGTTGCACTGCAAGTACACAGACAGACATTATTGTCTGACTCCGACTAAGATTTCACCAGTTTTACGACAGTCTCATAGTTCATGCTGTTTGTGTGATTGCTGTGTCTCGGCAGGCGGCCTCGCTCCTAGAGGATTCCACCAAATTAAAAAATGAGCAGTTTCTTCTACTGCATGGAACAGCAGATGGTAAGCACTATGAATGTAAAAAAGCCCAAATCAATGATTTTAATCAGAGGAGAAGTGGTTTCAATAGAGAGGAAATATTATCTTCATTGATTTCCTGCTGTTGTTCTTGTACATTCTTGAAAGAGTGGGATAAAGAGTAGGATTATTAAGTTTTAATGTGTGCTATTTCATTTTCTGTATAAGTAAGTTGATTTTAGAATAGATCATTTTAGACATACATTTAATTTTTAGTACAGTTTCTGTGTCTGTGTGTGTGCGTGCGTGTGTGTGTGTGTGTACTGTGGTAACTCTATGTTAAACAAGCTCATATTTTTTCTTTCTGCACATGTTCTGTATGTTCATGACATGTGTATGTGTGTGTGTGTGTGTGCGCGCGTGTGCGTGTGTGCGATAGCCCGAGTCCACTTCCAGCACAGCGCTGAGCTGTTGAGCCGGCTGGTGAAGGTGGAGGCCAACTACTCCCTGCAACTGTACCCCGACGAGGGCCACACACTTCGAGAGGCCCGTAGCCTCCAGCACCAGAGCTGCACGCTTGTCCACTATCTGCACAACTGCCTCAAGCACGACCCGTCCCACGTCTACGAGGAGGAAGACGAGGATGAGGAGGAAGATGACTGAGTGCCACCCCACCATTCCCCTCTCCTAATCCCCCACCTAAACCCCCAGAGAGACTAAGTGAGGGCAGGCGATGTCCCTCAAAAGCTGCCACCTTACTGGAGCCGAAGGGTGAGAGAGGTGGGGAGCCACTCTGCCAACTACTGGACCTCCTCTGGGACAGGATGCAGTCATGAGCCGGTCACCTCACTGGGGGGTGCCATTTCACTCATTTGTATGTGTATTTGTATTTGTGTGTGTGTGTGTGTGTGTGTGTGTGTGTGTGTGTGTGTGTGTGTGAATGTGTTTGTATTTATGCTTGAGTGTGTGTGTGTGTGTGTGTGTGAGAGAGAGTGTGTGTATGTTTGTGTGTATGTGTGTGTGTGTGTGTGTGTGTGTGTGTATGTGTGTGTGTGTGTGTGTGTGCGTACGTGTGTGAATTTGTGTGTGTGTGTGTGTGTGTGTGTGTGTGTGTGTGTGTGTGTGAATGTGAATAGAAAAGAAAAAGGCCCAGGTCTTGTTAAAGTGGTCTTCCACATAAGCACACATGTATGGGTATGCATGACCACAATGGCTGCATGAAATAGGAAACCCCATAGCATACTGCTGTTTGTTCCAATACATCCAAGGGGTTCAGACTTGGAAATGTATGTCATGTGATCTAGGTCATTGGAAATGATTTAATATGTCAGGCGTGATTTCTTATCAAATCTGTATAAACTCCCCTTTAGGTTAGTCTACCAGCACCAGCAGAAGTTATTTTACTCTGAACATCCAACATAAGCACTTACTCCAACATTTTTCATTACAACCAGGACATGTTGGAATTGTATGGGCTATTATGAGGTAGCCTACTAAAGCAAGTCACCAAGTCCCATACGTATCGGTCAGTTGGTATGATTCACAATATCATTCATGCCAGTCCAAGTCATTACTCTTGGCATGTGGTTGACACAACATTCAAGCCATTGCTTTCGTGCATATATAACCTTTATATGATCTGAAACAAAATGTGCCAAGCGTAAATGACCAAATATTTCACTAATGAATCGTATTTCTCAAGTATGCGAGTTTAATTATCTTGTTTCTTCATCTCTATCATTTTCTGGGATATCAACATGTCCTAGTGTAGTCCTAATCAATATTGACAATGGCTACCGATGTATTTGATTGCCCAGAGAACTTCCAGGTTAACCGCATGGCTATTGGTAAAAATGTGCCACTTTTGGTACTGTAAATGATTGTAATACAGTAATATCATGAATTCACAAAAAAGCCATTACAAATATACTCTGACAGTGAATTGATATAGGCTACCATAATGATATGGCTATCAGCAATACAGAGTTGTCAAAAATGAACTATTATCAATGGGGGAAAATAAACATAGGATAAGTGGTGTTTTCCAGTGAGCAGTGATGTGCTGTTTGTCAGACAACCACAGCAAATGACCACAACTATCTGAGGGAACTCCATCATTGCACATTACCTACCGTAGCCCCATATTCACAACAATAGGCCTACAACTCAGACCTACAGTATACAGTACCTTGATGTGTTTCTATGTGTATGCTACAGTGATTTTGGTAAAGCCAGTGAAAAAAAAAATGCTATGAAATTGTGCCACACCCAATGAAGACTACAGTAGGCTATGTACTTAAGAATGCACTATAGACTGTAGGGTCTTCTCAGAGCCCTGTGAACACCCAGCCAGACCTAAGACAAAATGGTGGACTGCATGTAGTCTTTTTTTAGCCTACTGAATGCCCCAGAGCCTTGGTGTTTTTTGTTGTTGTATTTTTTCTGTCTTATAGTTTCTTATATGAGTTTTGAATAAACTACTAAATCTATATGTTTTACTGAGACTGTGTGTGTGTATGTTTTACTAATAGGCTGACGTCCTTTCTCTATGGCACTAGAATTTGATTGTTCTCAAAGTTTTTAAAGTTTGGATGGATTGTTTTGAATTCAAAATTCAAAAAAATGAAACTCTGTTTCTACCATGCCTTGACTGCAGTGGGTGCACAGTCTCTCTTTTCTGGGCAGCCAGGGTGGTTGGCAGTGTCTGCCTCTTTCAATCGCCAGATTGTGGTTTCTCAGTCTGTAGGCTACCTGTCAAGTTTTTTCTCTGTTTGATATTAGACACTGTGGACAGATAGTCTACCACAGTGTACTTTCTGTTTAGGGATAAATAACATTTCTATTTATATTTGGTCTTTTTGTTTGTTTCAGTCCAATAAGTAATTTTGTTTTTCTGCGTGTATTGTTGGTTAGGCTGAATTGTTTGAGCAAGGGTCAACCACTCTCTCTAGTGGTAGAACTGTGGCACTGATTCTCATCAAGCACTCCAATCATTTGCAGTACACGCGTGCGTAGTGGAAACTAGCTGCTGATGCAAGAAACACAAGGGTGCTCTCACAGGGACTGATCTGAAAACATTTTGGTGTAGAGACATTTGGAAACGAGCTGCAAACATGTCGGGAGACGAGGTGAGCTGTCGGATCGACTTTTACACATGACAATAATATGTCTCTGTTCAGATAATAACAAGCCTAGAACAGTTTTATTTGCTACTCACGGCAGCTAACATTATGACTTTCGGCCTCGAGCTAGCAAGGCTGCTATCTAGCTAGCTAGTTTAAAGCTACATGGGTTAGCTAGCTAGCAAGCTATCAAGTGTATTTTCTAGTCGGGGTGATATATTCCACTATGAATGTTCCGGCCTACTCGTTATGCCTGTGTTCGGAAATTAAAAGGTTTACTTAAGTTGACAAGACAGCTACAAATCAAGGTAGTTTTTTCATCGGTGTCAGGCTTTCGCACGTGCCATGTCAGGAGCACAAATCAGCAACTTAGCTTGCTTGCCCCAGCACTAGTAGTAAATGAACGTTAGTGAAATGGCTAGGTAGCTGAAGTGTTAGCTAGCGTTAGTAGTATTGCCAGCAATCTTTTCGACATTCCTGGTGTTCCATTGCTTAAACGGTTGTTTACCCTTTCATTTATAGTTATCTTACACGTACTTGGCTTTAATAAAACCTGTCACAATTGTTCACATAAGCGCCATTAACGTTTCTTGAGGGGCTGTTCATCTGTCATGTAGTTTAACGTGATAGTAGTATGATTCCATAGGCAGGGCCGCTAATGTCAGATCATTGTGTCAAAAAGGTAGCTGCTAGGCCTAATACTACAATGACCCATTATCCAATGACTATCTAATGATGATCTTTTTTTTGTCTAAAATTGCAGAGTATCGAGATACATTGCTCCTGCACTATTACAAGGGCTGTGTGGCTGCTTGCCCAAAATATTGTTTCTTGTTTAACGTTAGCGATCTCAGATTAGTCTCTCTGTTGCCATCACCGACTTGACTGTCTTTTACTGTCAGTGTCTGCCTATTTCCTAACACTTATATCCCCTTTTCTATTGTTCTTCCTCTTCACAGATGATATTTGACCCCACCATGACTAAGAAGAAGAAGAAGAAGAAGAAGCCCTTCATGCTGGAAGAGGATGGTGGAGATGGAGTGACGGAGGAGTCACAGCCTGTGGAGCCCAAAGAGGTGGAACCGGAGGGGCAGGAGGAGAGGGATTTTGACGCTGATGAGGATGAAGGCAGAAAGAAAGGTGAGGCCAGGGACACACCTAAGTGTGTGCATAACAGTGTAATGTTCAGACCGCAGACTAAGGGGCGGTAGATTTCTGAGTATTCATGGCACACCTCAATATGATACTAAGGCAGAACATGAATTATATTTTCCTGGTGGTGTACATTTCACTAGCTGTGGTCTCTAACCATACTTGTTAGGGTTTCCGATCTAAGGCCCATTGTTAACAATGTGTTTTCCACATTGGTCTTGAAATCTGCAGAGCCGTCAGATGATCTGGATGACTTGAACTTCTTCAATCAGAAGAAAAAGAAGAAAAAACAAAAGAAAGTGTTTGGTGACGACATTGAGGAAAGCATAAAGGTCAGTAGTATTTTTATGCTAGTTTTACGCTATCCATAATGTAGCAGTTGACTGTTAAAGGTCTTGGGAATGAAATAGGCAGTGAATCAATATTACAGTAGTGAATTAATATCTACATTAAATGTTTAACTTTTTTTGTAATGTATATGTGATGGCGAACAGGACCTAAAAATAGAGAGTGAGATTTCAGAGCCAATGGAGGAGGATGACCTAGACCTTCTGCTGCCTACCAAGAAGAAAAAACCCAAGAAGGTGGACTTCCAGGACGACGGCGAGCTGCTGGAGAAGGATGAAGGTAGCCCTTCTGTTTGTTTCCTACAACTATGGGGCTACTGTGGCCTATGTGTTCCCCCTACCTGTGGAGTTACTGTGGCCCAAGAGTTGAGTTTTTTTTACCGCTGGAAAAGTTACATATTGCTGCCCCATCCTCATTTGTCCATCGTTCGAGTCCTTTTCAGTATGGGCAATAGAATGACTGTCCTTAAAGGTCAATTAGCGGATCTGGGTGAGACCCACCCACATATTAAATGTCATCTATGCAAAGCTTAGGGAGTTACTGTTATTGCACTGGATCTTCTCTGTTTGCCAAACGAATGCTTCACAATGTGAATAAGTTCCATGTTTGTAGACATGCCTAAACACCATGTTTTGAAACAGGCATACACATTTTGATTAATTAGATAAACAGTGCAGAAAACTGAAAATATTTAACAGTGTTGTGATCATTTTCACTAGTTTGCTTTCACTGCAGTGTTCCCAAGACTTTATTGAAGTGTGATGCTTGTGTCATCCATAGTAGTATTATATTCTAATCCATGTTTTACATTATAGGAGAGGAAAACGATTTTGAAAAATGTATTTAAGTAAAAGCACTCCACTAGATAGATTTTAATGATGAGAATTGTCTCAAACACAGAAGTGGATAAAGTGTCACGACTGCAATTTTTTAGCATGTTGAAAAAAGAACCCAGGAGTCAGGCCTTTGTGTTTTGTCTGCAGCTCTAGATGATGATGATGGCAAGAACACAGACGGCATCACCTTTAGCTCAATCACAGGGCCTGCCTGGGCAGGGACGGAGAGAGACTACAGTTACGACGAGGTACGCTATGCTATGCTACATCATGACAATGCTTTGCTGTTGGATCCCGATAAGAGCTGATTCAAACAAGACTAGCCTCCATCCTAAATCCCATGCACGGCTTCACAGTTGCACTCCTCACCTTTGCCATTTTAGGGTTAAATCTGCCTGCTGTTCTGAGCTATTTTCCTAATGCCTCAATGTTTACCTGCCATTTGTGATCGATTTGTTTAGAATATTTTTAATGCACTTGATATGCAAACACACTTACATTTACAAATAAATAGTAAACTTCTATATGGTTTTCTTCAGACCTATTGTATTCATTTGTAATGTATATGCGTTTCCACTGGATAAAACAAGGGGAAATAAATATTTTGTATGCATCCCCAGTACGTGTGTAAACATTCCTCTTTTTCTGTCTCAGCTGCTGAACAGAGTCTTCAACATCATGAGGGAGAAGAACCCAGACATGGTGGCGGGAGAAAAGCGCAAGTTTGTCATGAAGCCTCCGCAGGTGGTGCGTGTGGGCACCAAGAAGACCTCCTTCGTCAACTTCACAGACATCTGCAAACTGTGAGTGTGTGCCTGTCAGTCACTGAGCTTCGTCCTCCATTGTATTCTGGAATGTCTTGGAATGCTCCGGAATAGAATGTTTAGGAGGATTAGTGCTGTGTTCAGTGCTTTCCAGTAGAGATGCACCGATATGGAATTTTAGGGCCGATAACGATAACTGATATTTATTGGTTTGTTGTGGCCGATACCGATACGATAACCGATAATATTACTCTTGAAAAAAAATTGTGAAAAGTGATTTGGGGAAAGCATTTAATAAGCATAATTTTATTGCAGTAATTTTACCTACCACCAAATGATGGACAGAACTCATAATAGTCCTCAATAGTACAGCAGTCAAAATAACAGTAGCCTAGCCCTACAGTATGTGTGGCTCCTTTAAGTGAACCTGACGTCAGTGAATTGCGAGTGAGTGGCTAGAGAGTATGAATCGTTTTCATTTAGGACTAAACACTCATAAATGGCTCAGCTGGGAATAAGCTACAGTATAGCGACCAAATCAGTTTGTGAGGGAACCTTAGGTTAAAGCCTGTGTTGCAGGTTAACCACCACTGTTGATTAATGGGTACATAAAGCACTCAATATATGTATATCATTGAGTATATCATAAAAATGTCTCCAAATGGTCTTAAATGCCAGTTTTTGTTGTTTTTAGCATTTTTAGCGTTTTTTTTACGCAATTCGGTGGTGACGTCACTTTGGGGACTACATGATCTGCGCTTCATTCATTTCAATGCATTTCAATGGACATCGCGGTTACACTTTCAACATAAAGTTTGTATATTTACACTTCGAATTTCGTCACAGCATTTATATCACAGCTACCCTATGATCTACCAATGGTAATAACGGTGCCTGATATCAATTTAGTAATTTTTCTGAATTTCGGGAGGTCTCGTTTTGGAGGGTATGTTTTACATTCATTCCTATGGGAAACGGTCGCGGTTACACTTTCAACATAAAGTTTGTATATTTACACTTCGAATTTCGTTACAGAATTTATATGACAACGACCCTATGGTCTAACAAAGATAACAATGTCTTCCGATTTTAGTTTAATGCAATTTTCTGAATTTGAGAGGCCTCGTTATGAGGCTACATAATGCACCTATTCAGTTCAATGCATTATGCTTACGTTACGACACTTTTTTTTGTTACTGTCAGTGAACAGCACTGAGTGAAAGTCAACATTTTCTTTATATCTAGTGATAGTGATCATGTCGTTAGTTCAGATAAGTAGGCTACCGGGCAAACTTAGTCAGAAGATCAGAATAAAGCATCATGATAGCTAGCTATGGGCTAACTTTTTAGTCACACCTGTGAGAGCCACCCCAGTTGTTGCAAACTTAGCTTCTTGCCGCCGCGATTAGGCTGGTCATGTCTTCAGCATGAATATTTTCGATAACTACTGCTCGTGATTGATTGCCATTGACATCGTCAGGGTACGGCTTACCAAAGAGGGAGATAATATGGGCAAGTCGCAGTTTTGCAGGTGCTTGTGTGGGCTGTGCCGTCCCGATGGAAACTGTGGTGGAGAGCTGCAGTAACTAGGGAAGCGAGTGCATTTTGGCCGCTGGTCGAGGAGCTCCCCCGTGACCAGCATGACATGATCTAGCTATCTATCTACCTGTCTATATACATATCTAGGCTATCTATAGCCTATCTATTTATCTATAATCTGCGCTATCTACTGCTGAACAATTCCTTACTCGTCTCTCTTTACTCCTCTCTCGTTACTCTCAAGGGTGTCAAGGTGGGCTTTGGTCTGTAGCCTCCCCAAGGTGACGTAATGCAATGCATTGTGGGGGAAAGGAGAATCACTTCAAACGCTGTGAAATAGTACCTGCTTTTTCGTATTATATTCCGTTTTGTGATACCCAACAACATCAAATACAATGGATAACAGTTTAAATGTTTATTACCAACAAGCAAATTGTGCAAATTCGTTGGAAAATGAACCCTGCAACGCGGCCTTTAAGTTTCATATGCGGGTAACTGAATAAAGCTGCAACTCCTCAGACTGTATCTTATGTCCGTCTACTCTGTTGCGCACAACCTGCTGCAGCAGAAATGAAAGGGGTTATAGCCCCGAAGGTTTTAATAACTTATTATGATCTGTCTGGAACTGAAGCAGGAATGGTTAGCATATTTCTAGGTAATAATACAAAACCCAAGCTAAAGTAATGCAAATATAATACTAAAGCACAACTTAGAACTAGGCCTACTTAGGTACTCATCCCACTAACGAGTTTGTTTATTTGTTTCCCCGACCAGCGCGGTAAAGTGCAAACACATCAGCACAAGACGACTCTAGATAGGGCTGAGCTCCGCTCTGGTAAGGTTAAATGGCGGATCATTCACGAGAGGATTTTGAGATGCACAGATTCCCAAATGAACGCATATCCACAGATTTTGTTAGAGTAGTGAAATACATTCACACCGCTGACATTATATTGAGGGAAAAAGTATAGCCAACCAAGCTCAAGTAGCTCAGTGTAGCCAGACGGACCTTACGTAGGCCTAAATTAGGACTTTAAAAAATATCGGCGCAAATTATCGGCCAGAATTCTGTTATCGGACCGATAATAATATTTTCATTTTTTCATTTATCGGCCAATAATATATCGGCCGCCGATATATCGTGCGTCCCTACTTTCCAGGGATCCGAGAGGTGATATGCTTGATGTCCACCCTAGCAGAAGAGTATTGATCAGTGCCAGAAATTGGTGTTGGATTTCAGGTGTTAGTACACCACAGAGCCTTTTTTAAAGACCTTCAGGTGATGTTTGGTGTATTCACTCCTCAGACTGTATCATAGCTTCACTCATAACATCACTCATAGCTTTAGGTATGCACCAACACCAGAGGAGTCAAAACTAACTGTCAGTAGCCAGCCTCAAATGCCCTAGTTATCTGTTTTTATGCCTTAGTGAGTTCTGAAGATGAAAGTGTGCATATAAGCATTGTTGTCTAACTCCCAGTAATTTATTATTCTTCAACTCTGTTATAGTGATGGTAATCGACCCCATTAAAAGGGTGCTTGTGTGTCCTGAAGTATCTGGTAGTGCATAGGAGGACATCAGCCTTAATTGGACGAGAGAAGTAGTTATCCGGGGGCATAGCAGTTTCCCCAACTCTCAGCAGGGGAAAAATATATTTTGGTCTTTGGATAAGATTAGTTCAGCCGCAGTCTCAGTAAATTAGGCTATGCATGGATTCCAGTATCTTTCATTTACCCCCTCACATGTTGACATGAATTATTTTTAAGGCACCCTCCTGCATAGGGGTGTCACGATTCTCCAAATCCTCGATTCAATTTAATTTTTGATTTTAAAGTCACGATTCGATTCGATTTTCGATATTCTTTTAAATATTACTATTAATGTATTATCCTATTCTGTTTCGGGGGGCTTTTATTTTGAAACCCTTCCAACCGCAAGATTGTAAACAGAACAAACATTAAACAGAGACGTGAACATAGTGAAATGAAACGCAGAATGATAATTTGATTGTTTCAGCACAGTCCGACGAGTACTTATCAATGTGCATTTTAAGCCTTGAAGTAATTTTGGACCGTAACTAGTCATCTTTTCAGTTGCTAAGTTGAGTAGGCTAAGTTAGTGTTATTTGACGTGAACGAACAACAAAATACTTCCACACCGGTGATTTTCAGAGTAGTAAGAGGGGCTTTGATTTCGGTCGGTTGATGTGTATTTTTTAACTGGCTGCAGCCTAAAATTAAAGTGTTGACCGCAGTTCATCACGTGTGTGTGTGTGAAATTGTGACACCCCTACTCCTGCACCATCTTTTTGGTCACTATGATATGATTCTTTCATACTGTATGGATACTTTCATAGATATACTGTATGTATGTAGGTGCAGGGACATCTACTGTATAATTAGTATGTATTCTGACTACAGGTACTCTTTATTCTTTGTGTTAACATAGTTGATCGTTTCAATTTTTGTTATGTAGGTTGCATCGTCAGCCTAAACATCTACTGGCCTTCTTATTGGCTGAGCTTGGTACAAGGTAATGATCCTTTTTATTATTATTTTATTGAATTTTGGAAAATATTACTGAGGGGTAGATGCAAAGATGCAAGAGAATTTACAGATACATTTGTCTTTCTTTTCCAGCGGCTCCATTGACGGAAATAACCAGCTTGTGATCAAGGGAAGATTTCAACAAAAACAGATAGAGAATGTCCTGAGAAGATATATAAGTACGTATGATGGTGTAATGTCCTGAGAAGATCTATAAGTATGTATGGTAGTGTAATGTCCTGAGAAGATATATAAGTATGTGTGGTAGTGTAATGTCTTGAGAAGATATATAAGTATGTATGCTGGTGTAACAGTAGCCAGCTGGTACGTAGCTGTGCAGTATGTATGTTGTGTAAACCTCCCTCCCAACGCCTTAAGAGTCGTGCTAGTGAACAAGCTAGCAACTTGGACTTTTAGCTCAATTGCTAGCACGCTCAACTTCCCGATGCCGAGGTGCTGCTTTTTGCTGGTTTGAGTCCGGGTGACTGCAGGACTGAGCCATGCTGTAAACACAGTGCAGGTTGCACTAACTGTATGTAAGTGAGTGTGTATGAGTGAGGAATATTACCCTGATGAAATTGCTGCTGAGCCTTCACCAAGTACAGTGTTTATCGTCATACACATGACTGGTGGAAGTCCTCCATATCAAGGGCACTAGTGTACAAAGTTTCTGGTGTTACTCATTGCGGTTCTACCAGGTTATTTTAGGTTTGTGTTGCATGTCCCCAGAAGCATAGCCTGACAAGCTAAAAATGTAGGGTCTGGGCACTTACCGTTGGCAGTGCTCAGTCCGAGGGGCGGGATAATCGGTTGTCTTTCAAATTCCCTCTGCACGCAATAGGACAGCGCAACAACTCATGAGTCCCATGCGTTTTCCCACCAGCGGAGCTAGATGACTAGTTCAAACATTTGCCAATTTTAAAAAAGTTTGACTTGTCACGCTGTTCGCCAACAGCAACATCCATCTTCTTTGTTTTCAAATAGCAGGAAATTCAAGCCAAACCGTTGCAACTCTGCCATCAATCATTATGTTAAGCCCGCCTAACGTCTCTATACACAATGTGATTGGCCCTATCGAAGTTTAATTTTTCCAGCTCGCAAACCAATGGAGAGTTGCTAGACTAGCCCGGGCAGCAAATTACATTTGCTGCCACTAGGGTGCGTCTAGATTTCTAGGCTACCAGAAGCATGGTTGATTTAATTTCAGATTTACACAGGAGAGGTGCTAAATTCCTAGTGTTATAGGTAGGGGATTTTCTCACAGCAGCCAATCAACAACCAATCGTATCTACCACAAAAGTTTGGATTTTTACAAAATCACCAACAAAACAAAATAGATTGTGACCATGTCCATGGTGTTGTCTTTCTTTGTTTCAGTTTATGTTTACATTTACATTTATTCATTTAGCAGACGTTTTTATCCACTTACAGTTTCATTCAGTCATGCTCTTTCTCGCTCTCCATTTTTCACAGAGGAATACGTCACCTGTCACACGTGTCGCTCTCCAGACACCATTCTACAGAAGGACACACGTTTGTATTTCCTGCAGTGCGAGACGTGTCATTCTCGCTGCTCTGTCGCTAGCATCAAGACCGGCTTCCAGGCTGTCACCGGAAAGAGGGCTCAGCTTCGTGCCAAAGCCAACTAATGAGAAGGGGCGGCTACATTCTGCGCCTTCTAATCTCCCCCCAACCCCCTCCTCCAGGCCAACTTACAGGGGAGCCACTGATAGCCCACTGCTGCCCAAATTTGACTACATCAAAACTGGGCAGATTTCTTACCATGAGAGGGCATGGACTTCTTGGGTATCATGTGAGAGAGGTCTTTGATGTTGTTTTTTTTTTGGGGGGGGGGGGGGGGGGGTTGTTGATGTGATGCTATAGGTATATACTCCATTTTCTTTCCCCAACCCCCAACGTTTTTCAGATGAACAGGACAGGAGCCCAAGGGCCTATGTGCAGAGGCCCTGTGAGGCAGGGGGCCTGTAAGCGCCAGCCCTGGTACTGAGGTGGTCCTCACCATATCTCAACTCCCTCTGGTCTTAAACCAGACCCTCCACTCTTCAGTTTAGCCAGCATATCAAGTGCTCTTGGTTAAAGCAGAAAAGAATTCAGAACTTATTGAGCCCAACCCCTAATATAAGATGTTTGGTCTAATCATGTATGGTTCTACCACTTGGCAGTGCTCTCAGGGAAGATAGCAGCAGTCCTGTGTAGTTCCATTCATTCACAAGCTCTAGGGAGTTGCCTCAAAGCTTTGGAGAGCTCGGTGTTTATAGACACTTGGTGGACTCGTGTCATGGAAAATGAGCTGTGGAAGCTTAATTTGACATTTTCAAACTTGCTGTCTAATATCAGTATTGGTGAAGGACAAGAGAATTGTGTGTACTGCTGTCATGTGCAAGGGCTGTTTGCCTCACGGGGTAGGCGTTGGACAATTTTTAATCAACCTCTGTATGCTTTTCAACAGAATTGTGATCTCTTTTTCAGAAAGTCATTTAGTTATGGCCCATAAGAAACAGCAGAATGTGGCATCCACTTTTAACACAGAGCAGCAGATGTGAAGATTTGAGTGTTTTGGAATAAAATGTTGAATGAAGATAATAGCTGTTCCAAAGTCTTTTCTTATTATTTTAATTGACCGCCTGACATCTCAATATTATATCCATTTGAAAATGAAATTTGCAACCCTAATACTCCTGCGATTAAAGGATTTGTGACCATGTTCTTCGAAAATATGTGTTTTGTAAAGGATATTAATTTCTTAGACTATTAGTAAGAACTGAGTAGTTTTTCTCCGTGTAGGTCGGATGTAGGGTAGTTACGTCAAATTGGCCACGTGACAGTCTCTCAATCGGTGAACAGAAACATGGCGGCACTACGGCTTGCCGTGTCCTCAAGTGCCGGTAGGACTTTCCTCAACGCCAAGAACATTGTCGGTGTGTCTAAGGTAAGATAAGAAGTAATTAGACATACTGTTGCCAACGAGAAAGTGCTGAACTCGTAAAACAATCAGAAGTTATAGTTAATAAGGTATTAACTTAGGCAAGGTCACAGCCTAGCATGTCCGTTTGCTGGCATTACCTTTGACAACGGCATTCCCACTAGCGTAGCTAGCTGACTCCAAGTGAGGAAGACCTCAACGTTATTGGACAAAGCCTGTTGATTATATTGGTGTGTGATATGATATTGCGAAGTATATAAACCTTAAGTGTTTCACCTTGAACGTATGAGATGTGACGCAGCCCGGCTTATGAAACAGTTATTGAAAGAAGTGTATTTTTCTGACAGACTGTCCCTGGTTCTTAAACTTTGTTCGAGATGCTAGCTAGCCACTGAGGCTAAATTATATGGACTCAATGTAGCATTCTATGTTTAGGCAGCTTAGCTGGTCAGTCCACGGTTAGAGCCTGTGCTAACGTTACCCCAGTTGACCTCTCAACAGTTTCTTAACCTTGCATCGTGCAATCTAGAAGTTTCGGACATTCAAACGATCCACTGTTACATGCTGCTTTTTGTACATTAAATGATAGTCCGAACCATCTCTTGGTTCCACTGTTATATCCAACGGCGGTGAACACTCTTTAACAGTCGTTTATAAATTCTTCCCTTCCTCAGGCCAACATGTCCTTTGGCACACTGACCAGAGGAAAGAAAGCAGCCCTCTCAACACTTGGGGTGCTGGCGGCAGGAGGTGCTGGTCTGGTTCTGGCACTTCATCAGTCTGTCAAGGCATCAGACTTGGAACTGCATCCCCCAAGTTATCCCTGGAGTCACAGCGGCTTGGTGTCTTCACTTGACCATGCCAGGTGTGTGTAGTTATAGTATTCAGTTATGTTTTTGTTTTGTTATGAAGGTCTTGTCTTTCACAAGAAGTTGTCTGTACATTTTTTTTTTTTTGTACAGACAGCTTCTTGTAAAAGACAAGACCTTCATAGAATAATTTCTCAGAACCCCTTTTTGTTTCCTGTTATACAATTTAGTCTTTTTTCTCTCTCTTTGTATTGCACAGTGTTCGCAGAGGGTACCAAGTGTACAAGCAGGTGTGCTCAGCCTGCCATAGCATGGAGTACCTTGCTTTCCGCAATCTGGTGGGAGTGTCTCACACAGAGGCCGAGGTCAAAGTATTGGCTGAGGAGGTACGTCTGAACTTCCACCACCTCTTCCCCAGCTTGCACTTGATATACACCAAATACTCTAGCTAGTTTGTGTAAACAATAGCAGAATTATTCTGCTTAAATATCATGTCCTTTCAGTCACTAACTGTGTCACCACGAACTGTGTCTCCCATTGTAGATTGAGGTCGTGGATGGTCCTGATGACACCGGAGAGATGTTCACCCGTCCAGGGAAGCTGTCTGACTATTTTCCCAAACCATATGCCAACCCAGAGGCAGCACGCGCAGCCAATAATGGAGCTCTGCCCCCTGACCTCAGCTACATTGTCAATGCCAGGTACAAGAAGCAGACACAATTCCACTGCTCTGTCTTGAGTTTCTCTTTTCAATAAAACTTTGGCTGCCAATACAAAAATAAAAGCAAATTTATATATATATCGCATTTCCCAATTAACTTATAAGAGATATCCGTATGAAAGAGCTGTTGGTTATGATGCAGTTTAACTTTGACACATTATATATGTAATGGTGTGTATGGTGAAGTGATGACTGATGGATCACCTTGTGGTTTGGTTCCAGGCATGGTGGGGAAGACTATGTGTTTTCTCTGCTAACGGGGTACTGTGATCCCCCTGGTGGGGTGGACGTGAGGGAGGGTCTCTACTACAACCCCTACTTCCCTGGCCAGGCTATTGGCATGGCTCCCCCAATATACAATGAAGTGCTAGAGTACGATGATGGTGAGTTTTTTTGTGTGTGTGTGTGTTTATGTATGTATGTAAAATTAAGTGCTAGAGTATGAGGATGGTGAGTTTCTTTTTTTGTCTGTGTGTGTACACAATGAAGTGCTAGAGTACGATGATGGTAAGTTTTGTGTGTGTGTGTACAATGAAGTGCTAGAGTATGAGGATGGTGAGTTACATGTCTATTGGAACAGTAAGGGTGGTAATCATCAATTTGCTGTGAATATCTGTGGACTACGTACATGGTGAGGGTTGGTTACTCTTGGTTCAAAGCCATAGGCAAAATAAGTGTTTTAGCCTAGGAGTTCATAGAATGGATGGCCAATTGACCATAGACCATTGTAAAAGTATGGCTTCCAACAGTGGTAATACTAAGAATAGTGTCGTAAAACATCTTATCGCTTTGAACCAATTTATTTATTTAGCTTATGCATAGATGTGTAGAGTGTTTTCTGACCAGTGTTGCTCCTTGTCTCCAAAGGCACTCCAGCCACCATGAGCCAGGTAGCCAAAGACGTGTGCACCTTCCTGCGCTGGGCTGCAGAGCCAGAGCACGACCAGCGCAAGCGCATGGGACTTAAGGTGAACTCTCCCACAGCGTCTGCCTCCTTGGCATTGCTTTGTTTGTCATAGCCCATCCCTGCCATAGTGTTACTTATCAGGGGTGCGTTTCCCAAAACCATAGTATCTAACCTGTTTGCAACTTAGTTGATTGGCAATGGGAATTTGCATTGCAACCAACAAAGTTGCTAACTTAGTTAGACTTAGTAAGTAACTTAGTTAGCAACTATGGTTTTGGGAAACACGCCCCAGTTGAACTTGGTCAGCCAAGTGACATTGTAGGGGATTTTGTCAAGGCTGTTTCTGTTTGTTAGCTGGGAAGATTGCTGTGGCAGAGCCAAGGGTATAAGTTCTATTGCCATGGAATGTAATGTATATAATGCTGATACAGAAAGAAATATGTCTCTTGTTAATGAGGATTGGTTGCACGATGTAATTCTGTTATTTTCTGAGGCCGAGATTCAAATGTATATCATGTAAACAAGCAATAATACTATCTTACAACAATAAGATATACGAACGTAGCATTTTTATTTTGTGGATTTACAAACCATCTTCCAGTCTGGAAGCTGTAATTGACAGTTTCCACTTCTACACCATATTGAAGGTATTAAGAGTGTATTTGGGTTAGTTTAGGCTGTTTTCCCATCAAAAATATTGGTAAATATTGGTAAATTCTTCCACTAATTCATTCTGTATGTCTCTCTCCTCAGCTTTTGATGGGCGCTGCCATTTTCATTCCATTGGTTTATTACATGAAGAGGCACAGGTGGTCTGTGCTGAAGAGTAGGAAGATCGCTTACAGACCTCCCAAATAAAACATATTTTCCACTTAAAACTGAACCTGAACTTTGAAAATGACTGATGCACCCATGATGTCAAGTCCCTTGACCAACGTTGATCATACAGCCTGAATGCCTTTGGTTTATTTTTTTATTACAGACAGAAACTGATCAGAGGTAATCATACATTTTCTATTTATTGTGCTTTCTTCAATATGGCAAGAAGGCTTTTTGCTGTCAGGTCGAATGCATAGGAGCACACTGTATGCCCACTGTATAACAACTGGCTGTCATAATAAACACATGTTTCACTGTTTCCTTCTATATTCTCTGTCTTTTTGATAGTCTTTGGTGCTCTGCTTACTGTAAACACGCAAACCCAGTCGATTTGTAATGTTTTTGCTATTAAGCACAATGTATCCATCTTTCATATGCTCAGTGAAACAACTGAAAGGAAGCGGAAGTGTCAATTAAACGGAAGTGGTACTGCCCAGAAGAACAAGCCGAGGAGCGAGACGGAGGTCGTAGACTCCAACTATACCTTTCGCGGATAAAAGCAGGGGGAAAGGCCGTTAATAATGTAAGTTAACGTGACAAATAACGAATGGATACACTCTAAATTAATTAAACAATAATTATTAGCAGTCTCTTTGACGGTAATGACCGCTACCGCAAGCCTCCCTTGAAGACCTAAAACTAGTCATTCTGCTAGTCGTCTTAGCTTGCTAACGTAACGGGTAACGGTGGGAAGTGGGAACAGTTAGAACAAGGACTTAGCATTGTCGCTAATTCAACTAGCCTACGCTTCCATTATAGCGAGACAAGGCCGTACGGTGATTGTATGAAAGGCATCTGGCACCGACTCGACACAATCTGCTGTCCAATAAACCGAAATAATACAAGGGATTGTAATATGACGCCACATCCCATTCATTTTGAAAATGTATTACCTCTGCGAATGGGACATGTCCGTCGGTGATTTGACAAGTAGGCTAGCGCAAGCTAGGTAGCTAATGTTAATACGCTAGCTTTCGAGGTGGCTATTACATTTGTTAGCTGTCTTGCTAATCTAATGAATTCATTTTAATCCGACAGTTTGTCGTTATATTGAACACCCAATGACAAAACCATGTTCATCTAGTGTCAATCACCATCAACGGGTATGTAAATATGTGGACTTAACTATAAAATGTAAACGTATTGTAGTAACGGCAATCATTTGTGTCAGCTCGCAAGGGAGTCGTTCCCGTTAGCATGTCAGCGGCCTAGTGATAGTGATGGATCGGATAAGCCGAGTTTAGCTTTCGGAATAGATTTTAACGTATAAAACAAGGAAATGTAACGACATACGATAACGTTTTATATTGTTATAGGTTGGTTTTACTGGCAAGTGACACCTATATAGCTTTTGTCGGTAAATGTGAAGTCATGCCCGGCAACGTCACTTCAGATGTGCCTCTATTCAGATGTAAATCCACTCAAGCCTCTAACACACGAGTCGCCATTCAGCTTGGCAGGTTCAGAAGGAAGGTAGAGAATGGTGGCGCGGATGAATTAATTGTAGAGAGGTAGGGGTCGCACTGTTACTTATGTTTAATGACATCATATTTAAGCGCGTCCTATTCAGCCCATGTGAAGGTAACAAATCTAGATTATTAATACAATCGATAGTGACTTGTAAAAATCTACATTCAGCATCATCAGTGTCATGGAATCATGATCAGGATATTGAGGGTAGTGGGTGTGAAGAAGACTGCTGATGTATGTCAAAGTCAAATTAAACTAATTATTCCACTATTACAAATGTCATTGCCTGTGGGCTCATTCTCATTCTCTTATTTTGAATAGCAATCTCTGTCCAACCCAAAAACCTCTTACCATGTGTCTTGGTGTTCTAATTTAGCGTAAACAATGGACAAGAGTGACCTGGTGCAGAAAGCCAAGCTCGCCGAACAGGCTGAGCGCTACGATGACATGGCGGCCGCCATGAAGTCGGTGACAGAGCAGGGCACTGAGCTGTCTAACGAAGAACGCAACTTGCTGTCGGTGGCGTACAAAAACGTGGTGGGTGCCCGGCGCTCCTCCTGGCGTGTCATCTCCAGCATTGAACAGAAGACTGAGGGCAATGAGAAGAAGCAGCAGATGGCCAAGGAGTACCGCGAGAAGATCGAGACCGAGCTGCAGGACATCTGCAATGACGTGCTGGTAAGCAGTAGAGCCATCATGGTCTTTTGGGGAAGATTTTGGCTTCATGTCCTTGAAAGTGGATGAAAGCCAGAGATTAAGACCAGATAAAAGTGTCCACTGATTTGTCAGTGTCCAGATGTTTGGTAATTTTACAATGAAGTTACTTTTATTACTTTACGTTAGTTTACTTTCATGCACACTTACTAACGTATTTATTGACTATGATATTTACATTTAACATTTTGTCTCTTTCTAGGGCCTTCTGGACAAATACCTGATTGCCAATGCTAGTCAGGCTGAGAGCAAGGTGTTCTACCTGAAAATGAAAGGAGATTACTACAGATACCTGTCTGAGGTTGCCTCTGGGGATAATAAGAAGGGTAAGTAAGACGCGTCAGTTGCAAGCGTGTAGGTGCTTTGCACAGCGTAGAGATTGAGCAGTGAGATCAGTTTAATTTAGTGTTGTGGGCAAATAATAATGACATGTTTTGATTGCTGTCCTCCTGTGCAGCCACGGTGGATAACTCCCAGCTGGCGTATCAGCAGGCGTTTGAGATCAGCAAGAAGGAGATGCAGCCTACACACCCCATTCGCCTGGGTTTGGCTCTCAACTTCTCTGTCTTCTACTACGAGATCCTCAACTCGCCTGAACAGGCCTGCAGCCTGGCTAAGGCCGTAAGAGTCCATTATTGCTCCACAATGTGTTATTATAATTATATGTTGTAATACAACAAGATCAAAGCTGTTTTGCATTTTGCTTCATTTACACCTGCATTTCTTCCATCTCAGGCATTTGATGAAGCAATTGCTGAGCTTGATACCTTAAATGAGGATTCCTACAAAGACAGCACCTTGATCATGCAACTACTAAGGGACAACCTGACCGTACGTATTGATTTTATTTTTTTACTGTTGTTGAAGTTGATGACAGTAAAATATTACACTACGGTATAATAAATACCTTTGGCTCTTAAACTCTTACAAGTGTAGTTACTTCGGCAATGACAGCTTGATGAAGCACTGTTGGCGTGAAAGATGGTGATGAGGCTCTGTAACATGACCTGCTGAGAAGGAGAGCAGTGCAAAACATTCCTGGAGCTGTCATGTTACTAACATCTCACACAAGGGGTGCAGATGGCCAGCCCAGCTGTGTTCCCTTCTCAGCATGTCGTTCATAGTGCAGAATATGAGAAACACGAGGTAGCCTGCCATGTGGCAAAGGATCTCTGCATAATTCTCTAGGAAATGTTGACCTTGTTGCTCTTCTGCCCTTTTCTCTTTAGCTGTGGACATCAGAAAACCAGGGTGATGAGGCGGACGCTGGAGAGGGGGAGAACTAAAGGCAGCGCCTATCGTCCGACCACATATACACGCACACACACAAACACACACACACACACACACACTCTTCATCTTAAGAAAAAAATACACACAAACGGCTTCTTCCACTCCCACGCCCCCTACCATCTACCCCCATTTCCCACCCCATCCCAAAATGCCCCAGCCCTACTGTATGACTAGCAGCATGAGTTGTACCTGAGCTTACCACAGTCCTGCTCCTCCCGAGGTGCACTAACACAGTACAGGGGAGCGCTCACAGGGGAACATGCACATGTTAGCAGGGCCAGTCATTTTCTTTGTGAAATTTAAATGTGGTTGTATTAAGTAGTGAGTCCATATTCTTTGTGCGTGTATGTTTGTGTGTGTGTGTGTGTGTGTGTGTTGGTGTGAATGAGTGAGTGAATGAGGAGGGAGAGGTGACACAATAGTCTCCATGTGCACGTGAAAGAGAGGTTGTGTTAAAAGTGTGTGTGTGTGTAAGGGGGTTGGGGGTTGTGAATTCTAATCGTCCTTCCTGATAATTCCCTTTTTTTCTCCACCTAGCTGGTTGTGCATTTTTCATCCTTTTTTTGTTACGGTCATATTTTTTAGTGTAATTGGTCATGGTATTTACAGGTTTTATTGTATGGTTATTAAACTGGCAGTTTATTTTCACCAACATCAGTTGTTTGTTGTCTTAATTAGTCTCCCAGTTGACCACTTTTATTCAAATGTCTATACACACACCACATATTTTTTATTAGATGGACCAGACAGCTGACATCTAATGACATCTCTCATGATGGTGTCTTCAGGCTGGTTGCCAAGGTAATCATCATGTGCTCTCTAGCATTTTCTTTCTGTAGTTCTGAAACATCTTCAGTGAAGCCGCCTCACCTGGCTGACGATAAAAAAAAAAAATGTGATTCTCAATCACAAGGACTGTGTGCATGGGCAGATTATGAACTTTCGGGCCCCTGGGCCCAGATGTATTAAGGCCCCCCCACTTATTGTCCTATATGTGGGAGGGGGGGTTTGGGGGTCCTCCCCCAGAATTTTTTTTAAATTTGTTTGATGTGATTTCCTGTATTCTGGTGCATTTTGGGGATGGCCAATACTAAATTCAATCAGATTCATAGCCTACATCCTGATTTGTTGATATTGAGGCAATGATTCCATGCAAAGGCTTGGGCTTCCGTGGCCCCTGGGCCCGGTAGGCCCGTGCAGTAATCCATCCCTGACTGTGTGTGACTGTGTGTTTCAATGAAACCCATAAATAAGGGTAGCAAAAATCACTTGGTTAGAGTGTGTGTGTGTGTGCTGGGTTGTTAATGTCTTGTGGACTAATAGATTTTTAATATGAGCTCAATATTGTGGAACTGAATAAAAGCCCACTGGCCTCCAGTTCAACTTTGGTGGACTTTCATACTGACTTGGGGCTGCAAATATAACGTTTTTATTTGAATTGAGACAAGAATGCTGACCTGTCCCTGGGCCACCTGAAGTGAGATACATAAACTTGACTTAAGCATTTTGTTACTTCAATTTCCCGGGGACTACTTTCCCTTGCGGAAGCCCAAGATCAGCTGAGTTGATAAATGAGTGGAATTCAATTAGAACACAGAAGCGCGGAGGGAAATGTCAGGTCTTCCAGGCAATACTTAAATTAAAACAACACGCAGGTTTGTCAGACAAACGCTTTTTCAAGTTGGGGGTACATATTGTGTTCTTGAGTATAACAGTTGAAGGAGGTAAGTAGTTTATGGTCAAGATTATTATTTTAAAGACATAGCTCGCACTGAGTTGTTGCTGAAGACGTCTCCCACACTTCAGGGTTCTCTAGCTAAGCTAACGTTAGACATGCTAGCAAGCGCTTATCGCAAGGCATTGATATGATAGTTTTGTGAGCAACAAGTTGCAAACACATTTGACTTTCCAACAAGTTTATTGTTAAATTATTAAAGTATAGTTGTAACGTGTGCTTGTTTAGCGGAGAGGTAGACGGACCTCTGAGAAAATTCAAATTCAAATAAAATCGACCTATTGACATTGTAGTTGCCATGTGTTATGTTTTAAGTTTGGCCAAGTTTGCCAAGTGATCATCTCTAAATGGAGCAGCTCATCAGCTTGCAAGAGATAGCTTAGTTTTGTAGAAAATAAATAAATAAATGACCATTCACTTATTTGTACTAGCTGACCAGTATGCCTGTGTTTTATATAGCATGAACAACGATTTGAGAGAGTCTAGGTGTGAAAATGTTTACTCTGACGTAAAGTTTGGGTGCCAATTGTGTTTGTAGAAAAAGCAGGCAACAGCTAACTGCACTGCTAGACTAGGTTAGATTTTTAGTGCTTTTCTATGTAACGTTACTCAAAGCGCTTTGCAGTGAAGGGGGCGGCTCTGCACAACCATCACTAATTTGTCATCCTCAAATAACGAATTGGAAATGTACTAGTGGAATAACTATACTGTAGTCTAGCCTGTTGATGTGCTACTAGCTATATAGATACTTTATAATAATTTATCTGTGCATTGGTCAGGTAATAAATGCCACTTGCAACTGAAGTACAGGTCATCACCCTACATTTTTAGCCCTCTCCTCTAGGATCTACTCAAGGGTTAAGAACATGAACACTGGACAAGCTTATCCCCTAGCCTCGCTCTATGTGGGGGATCTTCATCCTGATGTTACTGAGTCTATGCTGTACCAGAAGTTTTCACCTGCTGGACCCATTATGTCTATCCGTGTATGCCGTGATGTCATTACTCGCAGATCTTTGGGGTATGCTTATGTTAACTTTCAGCAGCCTGCAGATGGTGAGTTCTAATTTAATAGTTCTCTTCTCGTTCAGACACAGTATTTTGTGTTGAATTCTTTTAAGACCACTGTGGCTTATCAGTATCTAATTTTGTTGGATGGCAAATGATTGATCATGCTAGTGTAAAATAATTTTTCATTAAAAAAAATATGAAATGTAAAAAATATCTTCATTTAGCGGAATGCGCTCTTGACACAATGAACTATGAGGTCCTCAAGGGTCGACCAATGAGAATCATGTGGTCACAGCGGGATCCTGGTCTAAGGAAGTCTGGCGTTGGGAATATCTTCATCAAGAACATGGATGAGTCCATTGACAACAAGGCACTTTATGACACCTTCTCTGCGTTTGGAAATATTCTGTCCTGCAAGGTAATTTTGCCAGCAAAATATATGAAATGAAATTATAGCATTACATTTTGTTTTGTTGTTCTTGTCAAAACTGGAGGACAGATTGAGTGTCTAATGAATATACAGTAGAAGTAGAAGGTAAATGTGTCAAGCTTAACAGTAATCTGTCAATGTCCTCTGACAAAATTGTGCAAAGGATCTCTAAAGCTGTTTTGGCATTTCAGGTTGTGTGTGATGAGCGTGGTTCCAAAGGCTATGGCTTTGTGCACTTTGAGACACAAGAGGCTGCCAACCGTGCCATTGAGACCATGAATGGCATGCTGCTGAATGATCGTAAAGTGTATGTGTCACTCTACCCCTTAGCCAAGGGCATTCATGTTTTTTTCAGTGGTCTTGTTCACTGTGGTAATAAATGCTTGAAGAAAATGAAAATATGGCTGCCACATGATATGATGGGCCTAAGCAGATATAAATCAGGAATATGGTGTGCTGAGGCCTAAAGTAAGATAAAGTGTAGGGTTTTCTTTTGAAAGTTAAAGGAATCCAATCTAAGATTAGGAAGTTAATGTTAAAGCGTAACTCTCGCCAAAATACAACCTAGGGTCTTTTTGTGAATGTACCCGAGTCAAACTTTTGTTTAAAAGCATAGTTAGGTCGGAAGCGCCACTTTTAAGATTGACCATATTGTCGTTTTCGGGTCAAATGCCCATTTGAATGGGAGTGCTAGGGGCACTACTACTTTGATGCAATCATACTATGATCGCGTCAAAAACGCTATTTTTTAAAACACTAAGAAGGCTTGACACAACATGAAACTTTGCTCAAAGTATCACCAGGGTCTCTACACATGAACTCGAGCATTGAGAACATTTTTTTGTGTACACCGAGTTTTGTGTTGTGTTGTGCCTTCTTAGCGTTTTAAAAATAGCGATTTTGATGCAATCATAGTATGATCTAAAGGGTTGAGGGTTGAGTGATAGGTTGCATTTTGGCGAGAGTTACGCTTTAAGGGATCGTATAGAAAGAGCAATAAAAACACGTTGAGAATAATAACCATAACCACCATTTGTGAATTGTTTTTTATGCTCAGACAAGAGGCAGGTAAAGAAATGGAGACATTCAGTGCAGATCCAAGCATTGCAAACCCAAAGCTCCAATCCCTGTGGAAAAATTGTCAGCTGTCGGCAATTAGGTCAGTGAACAGGTAGATGAAGTGTTCTTACCAGTTGTCCTCGTGAAACATGCTCAAGGAAGAACATGGACTGAAAGATTTCAAGATCATAGGACTGAAAAAAGAAATAGGTCAAAGTTGCATGTTCTGTTGTTCTTTCTGGACTTCAGTGCAGAGGTAATGATATTGATATGTTTGGGAACCCTGATTACATTTTCTGATCCTTTCATTGATATCTGTGGTGTACGTACAGTTTTGTAGGTCATTTTAAATCCAGAAAAGAACGTGAGGCAGAGTGTGGAGCAAAGGCTATGGTCTTCACTAATGTTTACATCAAGAACTTTGGTGAAACCTATGACGACAAGCAACTTGAAAACATCTTTTCAGAGTTTGGTAAGTTCAGACATACAGAGAGGATTCTTTGAGCTCCTGTGTGTGTGACAGGGCAGCCCATAGTTCATTTTTTTTAACGTATTGCTGAAAGTCATTCCAGATCAATTCAACAACAGCCCCATTTTCTGTACTTATTACTTATTTTTATCTTGCGATTTTAGTCAGAAAAGTAAATGTCCATACTACTCCAGTCATATCTGATGTGTTTGTGTGTGTGTCAGACTCAGTCATTGAAGACGGCATGTGTTTTACAGGCAAGACGCTGAGTGTTAGGGTGATGCGCGATGAGCGCGGGAGCTCTCGTGGCTTTGGCTTTGTGAACTATGAGAATCACGAGGACGCTCAGAAGGTGCAAACACATTTGGTATCCTGTGCTGTCCTTTTCCTTTCTGCATTTGGTATCCTGTCCTGTCAGGTGTCCTGTCAGGTGTCCTGTCAGGTGTCCTGTTGGTGTCCTGTTGGTGTTCTGTCCACTCTGTTTGGTGCTCGCCTCTATAATGTTTGATGAGTAAAGCAATGATTGCTTTACTTTTAGTCACCGTCGAAATAAAAACTTTTGTTGTGTTTTCCCCAAACCTTTTTTTATTAAGTGTTGTATGAACCAAGCTGCCACTCATGACTGTCTCTAAATAAATAATCATGACTATAACGTCTGTTTGAAATAATCCGAAATCAAACGCACCATTCTGGTTCCATTTTTTTCTGTTGGTTGTAATGGGAGAGCCTTTTTGTCCTCCAGCAGCAGGCTGTGCACATAGTGAGTGTTTTCTGACAGAGGGGGGTGAGTTGGTATGGCCTTGTATGAAAATGGTATTGGCAGAACATGTGAGTGTGGTTGGTTGTTTGAGCAGGCTGTGGATGCGATGAACGGGAAGGAGCTGAATGGGAGGATCCTGTACGTTGGCCGTGCTCAGAAGAGGGTGGAGCGGCAGGGGGAGCTCAAACGCAAGTTTGAACAGATCAAGATGGACCGCATGCACCGCTATCAGGTGTCAAAACACTCTTTCCTTCTCTCTCGCTCTCTCTCTCTGCCTGTCTGTCTCTCTGTCTCTCTCTCTACACTCACACACATACATTTATTGAGCCTGAAGTCTGCTTTACACTAGTCAGCACATCAAGGACAGTAAAAATGAAGCTTCCTGCAAACGTTAAGATACACTGAAATCAATATTCACTAACATTAACTTGTCTTGCTATAAGGTGATTGTACACTGTATCTGTATGTGTATGTATAATTTGTGCTGCAGTTGAGGATAGTTCTAATAGTGAAGTGTTTGTTTTTTTTCAATTGGAAATACAATGAATAGGAGAAATGTTTGGTAAGTGTACACATTGTTGACAAGTTTATTTAATGTAAATGTTTAAGTAATGCACAAGTAAATATACAAGTAATAATTGGTCACTCACTCTCGCCTATCTATCCTTAACTGACTGTAAATGTATTTTTTAGGGGGTTAACCTTTATGTAAAGAACCTGGATGATAGCATCAATGACGAACGACTGAGGAAGGAGTTTGCTCCCTATGGCACCATTACCAGCGCCAAGGTAAACCTGTACACTGGAAAAGCTCAGGCTCAGTTTGGTGACATAGCTAGTTGAGCAAGTAGTTGAGCAACAGACTGAAATACTGTAGCTCGTCTGGTAGCTGCGCCCAAAAAACTGAGATCACGCTGTGCCACTTGGGTAACCCACCTTGACCCCTGTGTTTCCACCTGTGGCCCTTAAGGAGCTTGCACACTGCTCCAACAAACGCCAACGAACTCCAACAAATACCAACAGTTGGGTCAGTGTGGGCCGGCCGTCTTTGTTTGTTGCCGTTTGTTGGATGGAGTCGTTAAGAGTTTGACATTACAGTTGGTTTTATGAACATTCTAAAGACTACCACCAACAGCTGCCAACTTAAGAATGTTGGAGTTTGTTGGTGTTTGTTGGAGCAGTGTGCAAGCTCCTTTTAAGGCATTTGCATCCTGCCCCAACAAATGCCAACATACTGAAGTTGTAAGTTGTTGGTTGCCGTTTTTAGAAAGTTCAGAGAACCAACTTCCAGCTCCAGCTTCCAGCTTTTTGGAATTACTTTTAAAGGACCAGTGTGTAGGAAATGGAAATGGAATATAAATTGTAAGCATTCCAAAAATGATCACCATATGTTGTCAGAGAGTAAGGAAACACGATGAATTGAAGTAATGGCTTATTTGACAACATTACTACAACCCGTAAAACCCATGAAAAAAATGAGTTACGGGGCGGAATCTCTTGGAATTTTCGTTTGTGTTTTGAACGATTAATTCTAGAATAGCGTATTAATAATGGGCTGGCGTGTCCTCCTATTTGTGTTGCCAAATTGGCAAAGGTCAACTTGCAGTTGTAGTCATGAACGCCTACGAGAGGCAGGCAAGAAACAAATTAAGTGGACATCGGAGGAGCTTCCTGAGATGGCAACGTCTTCATCAAATGAAGAATATTAAGTCTGACGCAGAGCTGGACATATTTCTCCACGACAGGTAGCCTAGGCTAAACTTCATCTGCATCGCTAACTTCAGCTAAATATCGCGTCTGGTAGTCTTGAGAACGTTCACCAGTGATTTGATTTTGGCCTACAGAACGTTCGGTAACAATCCTACAAATCGCTCCTTTAAGGTGCTGGCACACTGCCCAGACAATGCCCAACCAACCCCAACATTCTTAAGTTGGCAGTTATTGGTTGTGGTCTTTAAAAAAACAACTGTCAGTTCTACACTGCCTAGAGACATGTAGAACTCGAACAATCAATCCAACAAACACAAGGCTGCATGATTTGTGGAAAATATCTAATTGTGATTTTTCTGACCGATATTGCAATTGCGATTTTCACTTTCTGTCTAGGAGTATGACATGGATATAAAAATCATAGTGGTAACAAGATTATCCATTGGGACAGAGTTGCAAGCGGCAACTTAGTGATTAACAAAAAATAACAAATACAAACTGATGGTGCACACTGACCCAACTGTTGACCCAAATTAGCAAAGGCCAACTGTTGACCCATTGCTGAAGTTGGTTGGTATTTGTCTGGCCAGAGTTTTCATTAGCAGTGTTTTATAGTGATGACTGATGCCATAGGCAGTGGCACTGTATAGTTGAAATGCAAAATAGAGTTGACAATAATTTATTTATATACACTTAGGAAACAGCAGTAGTTAATTAATTAAGTAAGTAGTCAGTTAATCATTTTGGTACTTTTCTGGGCTATCAAAGATCGTCATTGGGAAAACCCTGTATTCAGCAAGTCTAGAACTCTAGAAGCCAATTTATACAGAAGATAGTAGTTCTACAAGTTTTCATGTCTGCATCAGTGTGTGGCTTTTCATTTCTGACTGCCTTTCCATGTCCCCTCTCCTGGTTCAGGTGATGACTGACGGCAGCCACAGTAAGGGCTTCGGCTTTGTTTGCTTCACCTCTCCAGAGGAGGCCACTCGCGCCGTCACGGAGATGAATGGGCGTATCATCAGCACCAAGCCCCTCTATGTGGCATTGGCACAGCGCAAGGAGGAGCGCAAGGCCATCCTCACCAACCAGTACATGCAGCGGCTGGCCAGCGTCAGGACCATGCCCGGAACCCTGGTGACCAACTACCAGCAGCCACCCTACTACATCCCCACCATGCCACAGGTGAGGAGGATGAGGAAGAGGAATAGTAGCAGTAGGAGGAGCAGCAGCAGTAGTATGATGAAGAGGAGGAGGAGTAGGAAGAGGAGGAAGAGGAGGAGGAAGAGTAGCAGTAGGAAGAGGAGTAGGGGGAGGAGGAGGAAGAGTAGCAGTAAGAGGAGGAGGAGGAGAAGTAGTAGTAGCAGTAGAATAGGGAGGAAGAGAAAGAGGAAGAGGAGGAGTAGTAGTAGGAGGAGGAAGCGTAGCAGCAGTTGGAGGAGGAGGAAGCGTAGCAGCAGTTGGAGGAGGAGGAAGCGTAGCAGCAGTTGGAGGAGGAGGAAGCGTAGCAGCAGTTGGAGGAGGAGGAAGCGTAGCAGCAGTTGGAGGAGGAGGAAGCGTAGCAGCAGAAGGAGGAGGAGGAAGCGTAGCAGCAGGAGGAGGAGGAGGAAGCGTAGCAGCAGTTGGAGGAGGAGGAAGCGTAGCAGCAGAAGGAGGAGGAGGAAGCGTAGCAGCAGGAGGAGGAGTAGTGGTAGCAGGAGGAAGAGGAGGAGTAGTGGTAGTGGAAGGAGGAGGAGGAGTAGTGGTAGTAGAAAGAGGAGGAGTAGTGGTAGTGGAAGGAGGAGTAGCAGTAGTAGTATGAGGAGGTGTAACAGTATAAGTATACTCTTTTGATCCCGTGAGGGAAATTTGGTAAAGTAGTAGCAGGAGGAGGTGCAGGAGTAGAAATGTAATTCTGTGTCAGGGTGTGATAAGTGTTTGTATACATGTTAGTGTTGCACGGTGTATCGATACTAAAAAGGTATCGCGATGCCTTCACGCAAAAAACTATACGATTTCAGACGTTTTTAGAATCGATACTTTATTAAAATAATAACGTTCTGTGTGATGAACTGCTGCTCTCACTGCTCCTTGCACGCATCTAGGCAAGTGGGCGTGTCAAGCAGGCAGCTCTGAGTGAGTGAGTGCGCAGCCAACGTCAACATAGTTCTTTGCCGACAGTTGTTCTAGGCCTTGTGGATAAAACAAAAAGTGTAGTGAAATTTGCAACTATTTCGGATACATCGCGAATTAAGGCAAGGTACACAAAGTCATTTAAAAGCAGTAGGCTACGCATGGAACTTGGCTAAACACCTCGCAGACATATCCCAACATTTTTAAAGAGTTCAAAGAACGACAGGTTAACGAATATGCTATAGAAAACACGACTAGGCCTACATGGTTAGTGCCAAGTTCTTCTCTTATGTTTTAGTCTAGCCTAAGTGAAACGAGTATGGCTCTCTGGGATAAAGCGAACCTTCCTTCATCAATGAATTTTGACGAGACATAACGAGCTGTAATCATAGGGTGCTAACGTGATGAAAGCGCAATGTTCACGCCAGAATAACATTACCATAACTTGTAAACGATCTATTTCATGTTCGATCAGTAGCCTACTACTGGTAATATTTCTCATGGCATGTAGACTGCAATTTGTTCAATAATTATTGCCCAGATGTAGGATAGGCTACCCGAAATGCGCTAATTAAAGCCCACAGCATATAATACCACTGCAGCATGTTGAGTCCTAATAATAATAGCGGCGTATTGTTACAGTATGTGCTAGCAAATCATGTTATCAAAGAAATAGACGTAATGTAGGAATGCACACAGATATATTGCAACAGGTAATGGTGTAGGCCCCTCTGCATAGCATTCAGTGATTTGCATGCAGTAATTTTAACACTGACCTTGATCTAGCCTAGTTTGGCTATTTAAAGCTATTTTATTGCCAAAACACAACACAATGTAAATTAACTGTAACAAACAATAAAGGACTTAATCACAGAAACACTACAAAAGTGCACCAAATTCAACACAAATGACTCAATACACTTGGAGGAGGTATGAGTCCTTTCTTCTCCAGATGTCTTAGGATTTCGCCGTAGTATCGTTTTAGTATCGAGCATCGTGATATTTATGGCAGGTATTGTATCGAAGTCATAATTTTGGTATCGTGACAACACTAATACATGTGTGATGTTAATGGTGATGTAAAGTCTTGTTTCGTTACAGCCTCCAGGCCGTCATCCATACAATCCAGGTTCTAATGTCCGCTTTGGCCCAAGATGGACCACTCAGCCTCCCAGACCACAGGGTTAGTATGTCAGCTTGTAGGTTCACGCCTCCTGTTTTGTTGGTGTGGGGAAGTGGCTCTGGTGCAGCTCAGTTGGACCATCTATCCCAGAGTGCCTCGGTCTAACAAGCTTTTGTCTGGTTGGCTACATTAGCGCTGTACTCTGCTCAGTACGTGACGACCCGCCGGGCCTCCACCCCAATCAGCAGTGTCCAGCAGGCCTCCACACAGGCCCCACGTGTTCCCAAAAACATGCTAAGGATGGGTATGCCATGTGTGTGGGGACGGAGGGGGTTGGTTTTGAGCACGCTCCTCCCACTTATTCCTAAGCACTTTTCCCACTTTCATGCAGGGCTGCAACTTACGATTATTTTGATAGTTGATTGATATGTCGATAGTTTTCTCAAATTAATCGAGTAGTTGTTTATCGATAAAATAGTGAAAAAATTTCTTGAGTGTTTCTCAAAGCCCAAGAATTTGTCTTCAAGTGCCTTGTTTAGTCCACAGGCCAAATCTATTTAGTCATAGAAGTTCTATACGGTCATAGAAGAGAAGTTAAAGCGTAAAATATTTAAGTATAAGGAAGTAAAATCTGAGAATTTTGAGGTAGTTTCCTTATGAAATTACACAAACGGATGAACGATTCCCAATATAGTAGGTGATTTAATTCAATAGTCGCCAACCATAACTAATCGATTTATCGATTAATAGAGTACTAAAGTGAAAAAGTCACGTTGTCCTGGCAACCGGATTTTCACAGCTTCGCTGTGTTCTTTCTTTTAAAACGAGAATAAATCAATTTCACGAGGTGAAAATCACTAGATTGAAACGTGTGGAGGCTTTTATGTATTTTTCCGGGGTATTAAAAGGAAAAGTTTGCGCTAGTATGAAAGATAAAGTTTACACACCTGAAAAAAAATCAGCAGGTATGAGTACTCTGACTGATGCCTGCATGTAGGGGCGAAGCACTGCACCATACTGACAGCAGTTCTATTCTATTCTCAATATTACTTACATCATTGGTAAAGCAAACTCGCTAATCATTTCGCAAAAAAATCGTTCCTTTCAATTCAATTCAAAGAACTTTATTTTTCTGTTAGGAACTTCACATGTGGAAGAGCATCAGGGTGTGTCCATACCCAACAATACATACAATAAACACACACACACACACACACACACACACACACACACACACACACACATCATGATCATCAGCCCACGTTTTTTTTCCATAAAACGTTTGTGTGGCATAAGATTTACCCTTGTTAATTTGGTTTGTTTAGAACTGAAAATCAGGTTGCCAGGACAGCGTGACGTCACACTTGAGTACTCTATTGTTGCAGCCTTACTTTCATGAACTGCAAATTTTATTTACGGTACTTTGTAGTTGGTATTGATAACATTTCTGAAACTAATCAGTGCCTCTTATACTGCTTTAAAAAATGATTAAACTGAATGTTGCCTTAAGGGTGGGAACCATGCTCTTGGAGTTTTTGGGCTGCATGCGATTCTTTATGGAAAAGACACACAAAAATGCACAGGCCTTGTGTGGAGGTGTTCAGGGGTGAGCTGGAGGTTTGCATGATTTGTCATTCACTGCTGGGTCAGAGACCTCTGAAGTTTGTTTACAAAAATGACCCAAAGCTGCCATCTTTGCCCATCTAATGAAATCCTGGAGTTAACCGAGTTGCACTGCAAGTTAGCTCTCGAAGATCACAAAACCCACTCGCAGTCAGATGACAAAAGTGTGTAGGGCAGGGGTCACCAGCCCGTCGATCGCGATCGACCTGTAGATCTTTGGGACTTTCCCAGTAGATCCTGAGAACAACAGGATCAAATTCCTGCATGTTTGCCAACGTTTAGGCTACAGGGCCTAAATTTCAGCACAGGATTGCGGGTGTAGCGCATGATTCATTCCAGTTCCGCAATTCTAGCCATTGAGCACACATTTTACAGTGCCAACTGATAATGTTAATCTAATAATGGAGTGTTGTGAATGTGGGACTGGACGGACCAACTTCTGACTTGAACTGAACGTAACCCGATGTAGAGAGACATGCGCACAGAACCACATCTCTCCCTCTCTCCCTCCCTCCCTCCATCAACTCCTAACTGACAGGAAAGGAAAACAAAAGTTTAACGATCAGGAACAAGGACTACATAGTGGCCATGAGACGCGAGGGAACATGGATGTGTTCTCCATTTGAGGAACGTAATCGATTGTGGACATGCACAGACATTACACAGGTGCACCCCATGTTATTTTCCCATACTCCCATCTACTAATGGATGGCAGCAAAGATGGCAGCTTTTTTGCAGGCGAACTTCCAAGGTCTACTGGGTTGTTTTTGTGTTTGTCTCAGCCTACGTGTGTAGTCGGGTTGGGGAATTATTAGGGCTGCATGATTGCGATCATAATCGCAATATGAACCAACGCAATTACTCAATCGCAAAAGCTACAACAAATCGTTACATTTCTGACTTTTATATTATTTTCATCTTCATTGGTTATGCCACTTCTGGTTGGTGCGTGTGCGTAGGGCGTTTAAAGAGGCACAGAAATTCTGATTGGTGTGCTTCAGTCAGTCAGGGTGCTGTGCTTATGTGACATTCTAATTCATTGACATTCAGAAATCGTATCACAATCGCAGTTGAAATATCTGTCAGAAAAATCGCCATTGGATATTTTTCCCAAATCGTGCAGCCCTAGAAAGTATGATGAGCTCTCAGTGAGCTGCTTGCTCTGGAACCAGTGATCAGTTGGTAATATCAAAATTAAAACGGTGTCTATGGACATTTGTCTTCCTTTCCTTTCTATTACTCAAATAGTCCAAATGAACATAACATACTGTTTCCACTGGGATCTTTTGCAGTGTAAAGGCTTCACGACAACACTCTCATTGTAAGATATTCATTGTAAGATATTCACATCAGTGCAGAGCCGCTTGGACGTAAATGTCCAGTGACTCAGCTGCAAGCCCTGCAGTAATTGGCACTTTATGAATCATACTCCTCTTTTAGATTCTGACTCCGAGCTACCAACTCTTACCTCATTGAGCGGAGTTGTACAGTGGATCTCTATCTAGTCCGTCTCAGACCAAATATTTGCAACGAGGCGAATTGCAATTCCTTCAAACAGCAACTTGCAGCAATTTATTTGCAAGGGTTTTGCAATGATTTTGTCTTGTCTTGTGTGTGTGTGTGTGTGTGTGTGTGTCTGTGTGTGTGTGTGTGTGTGTGTGAGAGAGAGAGAGACAGTATTAAAGGGAGCATGAATTAAAAACATTAAAAGCTATAAATGTGTAAAGAGAGTGTTGTGATCTCCCGGCAGCCAACATCGGTACCCAGACTGCAGGAAGACGAGCAGTCACTGGCGGTGTGAGTCGTGGGGTCAGCCAGTACAAATACTCCAGTGGAGTCCGCAACGTCCAACAGGTGATGCCCGCACCTTCGCCCCCTGTGGGCCAGCAGGTACGCCCACACAGTCCAGACATGCTCAGTGTTATACTCACACTATGCCATTCATACCGTGCCCGAGTACGCGTGACCCCCAAAGTCCAATTCATTTGATCAGTGTGTTCGCTCCATACCGGGGCCTGTGCCTGCTTGAAGCGGTGGTCTCGGGCACGGTTCAGTGAGACTTGGGCCTGGTGCCCATGTAGTGTGATCGCTAGCCATGCCCCAGCACGGATCTCAAACATGATGTCAATGATGCGACTAATTTGAGACTATTTGGGTCAGATCTTTTTTCACTACGTTGAGGAACGTATATTCTGTAAAAAGTAAAGTGAGACCTGTTCTTCCCCCATAATAACCACCAGAAAGGAGAAGGTATAGGAGGTGAAACCAAACCATGTTCGACTGTCAGCTATGAGAGTGGGGGAGAGGGGAGGGGGAACAATCGTGCTCTGGCACGGTACAAGGGAACTAATAGAGATTAATACTTGTATTGAACTTGTATTGAAAACAAACCGCATTCATGTCGACGCCTATGTGCTGAGGCCTTTAGATGGCAGCAAAGTGGTAAAATGCATATGATGCTGCTTGCTCGATGCATTTGAAAGACAAGGTTGTTTTAACTACTGCTGTGAAAAAGGACTATTTTATCTCATTGAAAAACATTTTTGTAACATTCCCATTGTTTTAAACGGTAGACATAGTTGATTATGATATGAAACTGTGTTTGGCGCTTTGGCTGTTACTGAAGTGTTTGCTGGTGTCTAGGTTGCAAGCGGCCCAGTGGTGGAGCCAGCGGTTCATGTGAGGGGACAGGAGCCTCTCACAGCCTCTATGCTGGCATCAGCTCCACTCATGGAGCAGAAACAGCTGCTGGGTGAGTGTTCACTAAGTGTGTGTGCGTGTGCGTGCGCTTGTGTGTGCGTGTGTGTGCGTGCGTGTGCATGTGTCCAAACTCCTCTGGGGGTACTTATTCTCCTAACACTTCAACCCAACACGCTTCCCATGCACTTAGGATGCACTTCCATTTATTTCTTCTTTTTATTTCTACCTCCCTTTTTCTACCACTGTCACCTTTGGCTACACTTTGATTAGTACTTACAACGTCTGCACTCTCATCCTCTGGTAATAGTACTGATTGATGTTTTGTAACTGAGGAAGAACGTGAGGCTCGAAACGTAACTGGTGAAATCTTCTCATTCTTCACTTCTCAAAATTTTCATTTTTGTAAGTGGCCATGGATAAAGGCATCTGCCAAATGAATAAATGTAAATGTTACCCCCTAAGAACCTTTTGGTGTTTTATTTGTTTGTATCTGTGTCCATCCGACTGTCCAGGTGAGCGTCTGTACCCCCTGATCTACGCCCTGCACCCCAGCCTGGCCGGGAAGATCACTGGCATGCTGCTGGAGATTGACAACTCCGAGCTGCTCCACATGTTGGAGTCTCCCGAGTCTCTGCACTCCAAGGTAACGCGCTTCTGCAGCCGACTTATTTTTGATCCTCTACGGAGACCAGCTACCGCTCATTTATCCACTATGCAGTATATATCCAGTGTTGCAAAGAACTTTAATTTACACTTTTTAAAGCATAGTTCAGATAAAGTGAAGTTATTATAATTTTGTTTTCAGCATAATGGGCATATGCATATGGGATGGGATTTAGATTAAACCAAAAACATAAATAATGTTTCAAGAGGATTTAGGCCTTGTGAAACAAAGTACTCTCCCTGATTGTGAAACTACACTAATAGTTGAGGATGGGGATTCATCATTCTCATTGACTGTCATCTGTTCTGTATAAGCCTATTCAGCCCGTCATATCAGTTCAGCTCATTCACTCTAGCTCAGGAACTGACTGAATGTCTTTGGGTGGTTTTGACCTGCAGGTTGAGGAGGCTGTTGCTGTGCTTCAGGCTCACCAAGCTAAAGAACTTGCAACTAAATGAAGTGAGTACCCCCCCCTTCTTCATCTCCCTCCCTCCATCCCTCCTTCCCTCCATCCCTCCCTCTTCCCTGAGTTCACTTTAGATTCCACTGATGTCACAGATGAATCTTATCCCAGCACTCTTTAAACCAAATATCCAACCAACGGGTTCTTAGTGTATGTTCCTTTATTCAGTGTGCATCTTTTCACTGGTAACTAGGGCTTAATTGGTAATGTTATGGAGTTTATATATGCATACTGTACCCTCCAGAATTATTGGCACCTCTGCTAAAGATGACTAAAAACTGGTATAAAAAATAATCTGTTGGTGATTTATTGTAATCTCACAATGGAAAAAAAAATGGGAAAAATCCAACCCTGAAGGGATGCAAATTTATTTTGAGAAAAAGGAAAAACTAAATAAATATTTTTAACTAAAAAACGTTGCTCACTATTATTGGCACTCCCTGAAAAATCTTATTTACAAAACCTAACAGACACATTTTCATATCTAATTTCAATTTATTTAAGTTAATCAGAGTGTCTGTGAACTTTCAGACATAGTTTATGACTTTCTTTTTCACTATGGTATGAAAATAGTCACACAGAGGCTAAATCCTCTAGTCATTTTTCAACATTGGAAAGACAAGAGAATACACTAAATGTCAATAAAAAGAAATTTGTACATTTGACATTTGTAAGTCAGAGAATGTGTAAAACTAGATACTTTGTTGAAAATACCTATATTTACAGTTAAAACAATGATTAAAAGGTTCTTATAATCTGGAAATGTGACAAACATGCTTGGACAAAGACCCATGTTTTTATTCCCAAAGGCCTTGGGAACCTAATTAAGGTGCATGGTATCATGAACACCAAGAAAAACCTGAACATTTTCAAAGGAAACCTGTCAATCTCTGCCAAGACACTAAAAGTTGGTCATGATTGGATCATTCATCAGGTCACAAACGTCCAGATCTAAACAAATATGGTTTGCTGAACACAAAATCAAGCTTCAGACATTGCCATCTCAGTCCCCTGATCTAAACTCCATAGGAAAACAGTGTAGTGAGTCAAAGAGGAAAATGCACAAGTGTGAACCTAGGAATGTAAAAAATCCCTTCCTTTGTATTCTCCAACTTTATGGGATTCTTTAGCATAGGTGCCAATAATTCTGGAGGGTACTGTACATGTAAGGTGTCGGTTTGGTGATGTTGGTATATATTATATTTACAGGAAAGACACAACAGCAAGACTTTACTGAAAGGGCACAAAAGTAATGTAAAATGATTTAAAAAAAAAAAAGAAAAATTTAAAAAATATATATACAATTCTATAATTGTGAACTGACATCATTTGGCTATTCTATTGCCATCATGCAGTTTCAGTTTGTTGCATATGTTGTACTTTTGTTAAAAAAAAAAAAAAATGTTAGAAATTAAAAATGTGTGTTACTTGTTGTGCATTAAAATCTAGGCATATCACAATTGTCCTGGTGCTTTTTTTTCTCAAGGTATGAGAGTAGGGGAAACCTCATTTAATTCAAAAAATGTTTCCTGTGGTAAAGCCATTATCAGTATCATCAATGATTGATTTACATGCTAAATAGAGTGGTGTGTGTGCGTGCAAAGAGATGATAGACATTGCACAAAGGCAGCTAAGGTAAAAATGCACAGGTCTTGGGAAGTGTTAGTTTCACTAATCTGACTGCAATTTACAGGCATGTGACTAACATTTTAAATACGTTCATCATTTTCGTGTAGTTTCCATAGCTGTTGGGTTTTGAAATTCCATCAGCACTTGTTAAGTTTCTAGTTGAGGCAGTTCTTCTGCTTCTCTGAAAGCACATTTTCAGCCACAAGTTGGAGAACTATGTTGTGATTTAGGTGTCCTGCCCCACATACATCTTATCTGTTTAGCCATGAAATTACACTGAGAATGTAATGATTGTCTTAACACACTTTACTCTGAATGTGCAGAAGATCGCCTTAGCAGATGCAAGAGCGTACACACACACACACACACACACAGACAGACAGACAGAGCTGTCAAACTGTCTGTTTGCACCCACTTGTAACAGATCCAGTCGTGCTTGTAACAACACTTTTGTACATAATTACATCAGGGGCAGTAAATGGCACTGGACCAATTGTGTCTCTGCTAGATTTGGACTTTTCTGCTGCTAGTGCCCCTTCAGCAGAGCAGCGCGCCTTTCATATGCTTCCTGAAGGCCTGGTCCCTGAGGCCGTAGATGAGGGGGCTCAGCACCCGGGGCAGCAGGTTTAACACCAGGAACTGGCCAAAGAGTACCTTGGTGCGCCACAGAGGGAACACGGTGATGAGGCTGTCGATCACAGGACCCAGGTAGGCCACCATGTAGAGCAGCAGTTGGGCAGCGTGCAGCAGTATGGTGTGCTGGGCCTTTTGGTGTTGCCCCTTCGAACTGGCAGCTCGGGCCGTCCAGAGCACGTGCACATACGTGTAGAATAGCGTCACCCACACGACGGCCATGAAGATGCCGTTGCCCGCTGTGATCACCTGATAGACTGGCCCGAAGACGCTACTGTTGTAGCACAGGATGTCAGACGTGTGGAATTGCAGGGGGCGTTGTTTCAGGGATAAGATCAGGCTGACCAGGCTCGGCGTGATTCCTGCACACCACGTCGCCGCGTTGAAGACCTGCGCTCGGCTGGTCGTGCAGAGGCGGCCGTGGTGGAGGGGCAGGCACACTGCCACAAAGCGCTCCACCGCCATGCCGGCCAGAATGACTGGAGTGATCTGGAAGCTAGCGGTGGCGGTGATCACCAGGATGTAGCAGAGAGGCACACTGATCAAACCCGGCGCGTAGGTAAGCACATGCAGCAGAACGGATGTCTTCACCAGCAACATGTCGTTTAGCACCAGATGGACGTAGAGCACGTAGCGGGCCTCCTGCCTGAGGGAGGGTACGCTAAAGTAGACACGCACAAGCGCCCCATTAAAGTAGAAGATGAAGAGCCCACACAGCACCACCGTCAGATTTTTGGTCAGCACCTCTTCAAAGGTGTCCAACTTCTGCCTCTGTGTGGTGTTGGAGCTGGTGTTCTGCATGTCGTCTGCAGCAGCAAGACTTCAGCCACTTAACATGATGCTAGGCAGTCGTTTTAAGATATCTAATCTCAAGATGATCTTCAGCCTGTGGGGGAAAAAAACAAACAGTTGGGTGTTCTGGGCACTCTGCTGAAGTGTGTGGAGTCACTGTAACTGACGCATGATGTCTTGCACTCCTGCTCTTACAGTGATGTAGACCCTGAGTTTGTGTCGCTGGACTTAAATACCTTGAAAGATAGGGGGCACACAGTCACAGAAGTTCCCTGAGGTGTAATGTTGAGAGAGAAATGGTCTGTTGAAAGATGAAGCTGGGGACCAACTGTGCCTCTGAGAAGATAACTACCTCATGCACATAATGACTTCATTTCATGCTTTACATAGTTTGGAAACAGTTAATAGTCACCTTATCTGAACGTTTAGTCCATCTTTTAAATGTGGTTGAAGAGAAAAGCTGAAATAAGAATCCAGAAGTTTTATAATGGGCTCACTAACAAGGTTCAATAAGATCCCACCCCCCTCAGCCCCACTTTCTGAGTAATGTATAGCGTGTACGTGTACATTTGTGCAATGCTGATTTCCATTTGAGATGGAAAGTGGCTGAAAATCTTTGAGATCAAGTTACACTGAAATGTAATATATTTTGTTACAGAAAAGTGCAATGGTTAAAAACACCTCCAGAGCCCTTTAAAATGTTTTTCCTTTTCAAAATAAAATGAGATCATTTATAAAACAGTCTTTAAAGTTGTTACCCAAGGAGCTTTTCCATGTTAAATTTGCAATTTAACAAGCTTTTCCTTGTTAAATTTGAAACCAGGTGTTGTCTAAGTACAAATAGTTCATTATGCTATGTAATTCAGTGACCATCAGAGTCCTCACAAGGAGTTACACCACTGTTCATAAATAGTCATGCTGATAGTGCCATGTAGCACACTCCACAAGATATTTGGTGTTGAATTATAAAACTGATAGGCTAAAGCAGTCTGGTAACAGGACGTTATTGTGAAATCCTGAATAACTGACCACACGAGGGAGCCGTAGGGCTTTGCCCTGTCAGCACACTCAAATTTGACCTGGCTATTCAAAACAAAAAGTAATTTGTGTGGTGGTGATGGTATTTTTCAGTCAGCCAGTCTCCTCTGCCAAATTTTGTATGTATGATGGCACTTTGCTCCCGGTATAAGTTCAACACCAGGGTTTGCTGCCGCAATGTATTATGCATTAATAGAGGTATTCAAGTTGTAACATTTGACATTATTATATATGTCAAAAATGTCCTAGTGGGGATTAAACATTTGTTATTAAAAGTTTAATACTGTAATAAAAAAGAGAAAGCATACAATTCTGATTCTAATAATGGGAAGACTTAGCCTCCTTGACACCAGACCTTATCTCAGTTGAGATTAAGAGTGGGTCTGAAAAGGCTTCATTGACTTACAATTTCCAGGGTTGTAACTAAGTGAAATTATAAATAACAAATTGGTGCATTAAACATAATTTCAGGAGTGCAGCAATCAAATGCAAATGCAAAGTGAATTCAAATTCGCTAAAAGGTTCATCTGGGTTTTCCCAGGCTATACAAGACTGGGTATCTACAAATAACTCCTTTAGGTGACGAAATGTTTAGGAATTTTAAAAACAGGAAGTACATACTCCCAAGGCTTAATTAACATTAATGTTAGTTTATTCTTGAATTTGTCCACATACCCAGTAGTACCCACCCGAACACTTACTCAAGGTCTTAAAACCCCTTAATCCCATCCTAGAAATACTCTTGAGGGAAGATGCTTGAAGTTGGTTGTAAACAATATTTTTTATTTTTATTTATGTTAATAGAAATTATTAATATTTGGCCTTATATGTATCCGTATTCTTAAACAAAACTAGAGTCTAGTTAAGTGAAGTAAACAAGGCCCAAACAAAGATGACTGGGGGGAGCCGCTGACATTTCAGCTCTTGGTCCTTTAGGTGTCTGCTCTGGGACACAGATCGCTGATCGTAAACAGTGCCATGCCACTGAGAGAAATTCTCAGGGGTCACTGAAAGGCCAAAACCGATGTGATGTGAGTGTTTATCAAGGTTTAATTAACATTCATGGGATTAATGTCACAGAAAGGCACCCACAGAGACAACGATGAAACGTACTTCTCATGAAAATAAGCCCAGTGGCATTTTGCTCCCATATGCGATACATGTTGTTTTCAAACATTCAGGAAATCAAAGACAGAATTCTAAACATGGTTATGAAATATGCAACTCTGACTAAACAGTTAAAATGATGTATAGGAGAGGAGAGCACCTGTGTTTAGAGGGTTATACTTAAATACTTTATAGTTAAAGCAGAAATGTCAAAAGCATAGAGCCCTCCATTTTGACATGTAGGTAACACATGAACAGATGGTTGCAACAGAATGGCTTCTGCTGTGACAGGAGGTAACATGCATGCACATTTTACAACCCCATATTTCAATATTACATATCTCTCCATCTTCAGACATAAATAACAGATTACACGGCAGTGATTATGGCTACATGTCACTGTGTGTGTGTGTCAGTAGGCATAGGCATGCTTCCATGTGTGAGTGTATGTCTGTTTACCCTAACCCATCATCAACTCAAACAGAATGTGATGACTAGATAGCTAGTACATTCCTGTGTTGCTCTAAACAGTGAAGTGTGTTTCTGAGCTCTTTTTTAGTTATTTTTTTTACAGTTTAGTTACAGCCAGCAACTACATACTGTCATCTGCCCATATAACTGCATTGAATTCCTTGTTAGTGACCTCATTTAGAATTCCTAAAAACAAAGAACGGCACTATTGTTTCTATATGGTTTCCATAACACAGAAAGTCCTTTACAGAAACTCCTTTAAATTGTACGTCTATAAAACGCCTATGGAAATAGGCCGTTTCTGGTCATAGCAAAAAGCAACAATCTGAAAATGAAGACATATCATTGACATATCAATTAATCTGAAGATAATTAATTTCAGTCAATACCACACTAAATGTCCAATGTTCAAGCCCAGGATGGGCCTGAGTAGTGAGCGTGTGGCTGATGGTGTTGCTGACGGGCAGCTACAGGTCGATGGAGACGGCTAGAGGTCAATGGAGACGGCTAGAGGTCGATGGAGACGGCTAGAGGTCGATGGAGACGGCCAGACGAAGGCAGAGCACTGCCTCTGGAGGCACATCCCTGGTGCTAATCTCATTGCCATCCAGCCTGAGCACTCTGATCTGGGAGAAATTGGCCATGTCCACTACCCTGCAGAAGCTGCCCAGAGAGAACTCTGCAAAGTAGGAGCAAAACACATGTTAGACTAGAGCCATCTGGTGAAAACGAGGGATTGTATAAGAGATCTGGGAGGTGTATTTGATAAAGACCCCTGTAATTTAGAACACATGCACAGTGTTTTTGTAATAGGTATTGGCATGACAGCATGTCATGACTTGTGCATTATGTATTTTCCCCTCAAGACATGAATGCAATTACACAATCCATTAATCTTTGTTGATCTATAACACTATCTGTCTATAGAATCTATACTGTTAATTATCTCACATCCTAGAGGCAGTTTGCATGTCTGATTTTGTGTTTGGAACATCTGTTTGGACTACCTAGTATACTCCTCAGAACACAACTGGTCAAAGCAAGACACCTGGCACAGAGGAGCCATTATAGATATTTTCTTTCTTTTCAGATAAATGCTAAATCTATGGCTTCTCTGAGCTGCGTTGTGAGAGGGGTCAAAGCTGTGGTGCCCTGGTGCAGTACCTTTGATGTGGTTGGCCTGCAGGTAGAGGTTCTCCAGCTTGGTGCTGATGGTGGGAATCCTCTCCAGGCGGTTGTGAGAGAGGTCCAGTTCCAAAAGACTAGTGGTGTTGAAGGCGCTGGACGGAATCCCATTGTCGGTCAGCAGGTTGTGCGAGAGCCTCACATACCGCAGAGTGGGGTAATTGGAGAGGAAGTTCTCGGGGACGCTGGTGATCTGGTTGAAGTTCAAGTAAAGCTGCTGGAGGTCCTGGGGAAGGCTGGCCGGCACTTTCTCCAGGCTGTTGCGGCTCAGGTCCAGCACGGTTAGGGAGTCCAGACCCTTGAAAGCACCACCCACTTCCTTAATGGCGTTGCCGTGAAGATTCAAATGGCTTAGGTCCACCATGTCCTTGAAGGTGTCGTCCGAGAGCTTCGTGATTTTGTTGTTGTTCAGCCGGAGGTCCACAAGGGAGGTGGGGAGGTCCTCTGGGATGACCGTTAAGCTGTTGCTGTTCAGGTAGAGCTTCTGCAGGTTCTTCAGTTTGCTGAATACTTTCTTGGCAATCTTGTCTGAAGTGAGCTGGTTCTTGTGCATGATGATCCAGACCAGATCTGTGGCATTGTCGAACACGCCCTCCTTGATGCTGGCGATCTGGTTGTTGTGCAAGTAGACGTACTTCATGCGCGAGGGGACAAAGGGGACGTGCTGGAGGTTGCGGCTGTGGCAGTACATGGCCCTCGGGTACAGACCCGGGCAGTCGCATTCTAGAGGGCAGTCGGACTCAGGATTTTCGGTGTTCCATTGTGACGCTGGATAACCGTTCCGGTAGCCATAGCCGTGCCTGCTCCGCAGGTGGGAGAGCCAGTAGAGGGAGTTGCGGGAGTACGACAGGCAGGGCTGGGCCAGCGAGGCCAGGAGAAGCAGCAGAGCCCACTGCATAGTCACTGCAGACACAATTCAGACCCTCAGCAATGCTGTCCAAAGAGGCAATCCAACAATCACAAAGAGGCATGCAATTTATGATATTCATAGTCATTTTTGCAGGACAGAGGTCAGTTTTTAGGACAGATGTGAGTATTTACTCAGTACTTATCACTTATCAGTCACCAAAATGTGGGGACTTAGTCAATGCATTTGGGTTTGGACTTATATTGTAAACCTGACACTACATCATGAATGAATGAATATTCCACAAAAACAAATTAGAAGCACACAGAGATCATCATAGCAACTGATTAGGCTTTGAAGCGACCTAATTGTCCCCTTTATTAATTTGCCATGAAATGTGATGAAAGCATCATTCAATTTGAGGTCAATTTAATAAGTGTAATTTCTATCGGCACTTTGTCATTAAAAGTTGTAATTGCGTACAGCAACATTCATCAACCACCAATTAAGCCACATCATGCAGTTTTACAATTGTTTACTTGACAAATAGCTCAGCTTGATGGCCTTAGGGGTTTAAAATTCTGTGACCAAGCCAGGAAATGTGTTAAAAGACACCATTAAGTGGCAAATACCCCACATGGTTTTGAATAACGTAATTACAGTCCATTAGTATGTTCCAATGTTAGCGTAAATCTTGAAATATTTAAGTTTCTTATCTTTTAAAACACTGCACCCACAAGCATAACAACAAATTACTTTGAGGAGTGAAATCAAAATAAACAATCCATCTGTGCGTTTTTGTGTTCTTTTACAACTAAAATGCCTTCTAAATTCCTGGTAAATGCAAAGATCAATTATGTTATGAATACAAATGCTACTTTAATTATACAATTAAGAAGGACTTATTTGAATCTCTTATAGTGGTGATGTGCATATGATAACAATGTGATAAAGACATAATGATGTGCCTACCAGTCAGAGGAGAGGGTGTCCTGAGTGCTTGTCTGTGTCTGTATATCCCCTGGACTGTCTTTGAGTAAGAGGCATAGAGGGGTTTTGTGGAAATACCCCTCTCCAGCTGCATACCAGAAACCAGCCAATTAAGGGCACACTCTTTGGAGTGTCAGAGCATGCATACAACACACACACACACACACATATACACACACACACTGTGTCCTCCAGCCATGTCAATGAATCCCATCTAGGCTAGCTGGGACATCTGCAGTCTCAAGTGCTTTGTTTTTTCATGTGTCAGGATGTAATGTATTATTATCCCCTACCTCCCTATAACACACACACACACACACACACACACACACATACTCCTGCTTGTCTGGCCCTGTTTATTTATTGTTGTGGAGCTTAGAGGGCATCAAGGGCATGACTGATCTACATGCCTCTATGTATCTTGGCATTAGGACAGCGTCATCCTTCAGTTCGCGTCTCAGTGCTGTAATGGCGATGGAAATACTATTGGCCAAAACTGAAAGGTAATGAGCGTCTCTTTTTGATTTATGTTTCATTAGCTGTCATCACCAAATTCCCCGTCCTGTTTTTGATGGTCTCTCTGATGAGAGACATCCGTTACGCTCCAAAGTGTAACCTGAAGTGTCCTATTTGTTCCTCTGCCAGTACATACCTATAGCTTAGATTTGCATATACTGCCAGATGACAAACTCGACTGCTACCTGCTGATTTCGTTTTATGGTTTCCACTAATGTCTTAATGTTTATTCTTATTTTTTGATAACTTGGGGCCATTCTTAAGATCTTTTTAAAGATCTCACAAAAAAGGGGATGTCAACCAAGGTCAAGCAAATAGATTTTTCTCTGTCCACACCTGGAATTTGATCTGGAACTTTGTTGTGTTTTTTCTTCTGTGGTTGTGACACAGTATTTCATACCAAAGAATGATTGTGATAACACCTACACTGTACACAAACTCATAATTGCAGGGTAGTTGTTAAAATTCATACATCTTTTCTTCCAAAAGATGATATTCAATAATAGTTTTGACTGTTATTCATTTTGATAATTGGGGGCCAAGCAGCGAAGCTGCGAGGACCTCATTGTGTTTCTACGTTTTCCTATTATTATTATTATATGCAATGGAAGTCAATGGCAGCCCATAGAACCGTCTGGTAAAAAGTTGGGAAATTTGGCACACTAATTGGGGACGGTCCCATGATTCATGTCACCAAGTTTCATGACGGCAACTCGAACCCTCTAGCGCCACCAACAGGCCAAAGTTGTAAGTGTGTTCACTCACGTAACTTTTGACCCGTAGGTCCGATTTTCAAAAGTCAGGTATTGGAATCCTTGGACCAAGCCGAGTTCAACGCACCCTATGACTTCATTTTCCGCCATGATGGATTTTCCGCCATTTTGGATTTCATCAAAAACACTTCAAATGTATCAGGGGTCACATACTTTCTCTGATTCCCACCAAATTTTACACAGATCATCTTCAGACCAAGCCTCACAAAAGTTATCACTTTTCGTCTTCGGAAGTATTACCGTTCGCCCGTAACAGCCAATCAAAATTTGCGGCGAAGCCGCCAAACAGGAAGTGAGCTCATATCTCAGCAACCCTTGCAGTCATCAAATCCAAACTTGGTATATGGACTCATGACCCCATCAGGAGGACGCTCTAGAAATTTGGTGACCTGTCACCTCTAGGGGGCGCTGTAAATCAGTAACATGCCTTTTGGACTGTAGCTGCTGTTGTGCCTAGAATTACAATGTACTAGTGGTGTCTGGTAATACTGTGGAAGATCCTTATGTTGACAGATGGCAATTCATGACATCAACATAATTGATTTGGCCGCCATATTGGATTTAATCAAAACGACTATCAAATTTCCCTAGGTCACAAATTTCATCGGATCCTCACCAAAATTGGCACAGACCATCTTCAGACCATGCCCTATCAGTGCTTTGATTCCATAACAATTGACGGAAGCGTTTGCCCATAGCAGCCAATTGAAATTGGTGGCGAAGCAACCCATTCACCTATCATAACCAAACTTAGTCCATGGAATCAGGACCCAATCAGGGGGACGCTCAAGAAATCTGGTGACCTTTGACCTCTAGGGGGCGCTGTAATTAAGAAACTTGCCTTTTGGCCTGTAGCAGCAGTTGTGCTTAGAATTAAAACGCACGATTACAGGCTCTGGAGCATACACACTGCTGCCCATCACAGGTCATCTCCTTCAGGAAGGACACTTGCAAGTCCACGAGATGTGCTCATAAATAACACAAAACAGACACCTTTACACTCTCATTATTTAGGGCGGTTGGTATTCCATAATAAAGTCCCAGTATCCGTTGAGAGACCTCATTAGGAAGTCTTCATCACAACGTGATCAAAACAAAGGTAAGGCAAGGCCAATTTAGCAGAAAGCTCTCAGGTCTCAGGGGAAATACTTGTTGGTAAAACCCGCTGTTAGAACTAAACATGGTGCAGCTTTTAGCTGCTATGAGGTTCAGCTCTGGAACCAACTTCCAGATGACATCAAAAATGCCCCAGCTGTAGCAAGTTTCAAATCTAGACCAAACAGTTCTTAAGGTGCTGAAGCAACTGTGGTGGGTTATTGTGTCCCGTTCCATTTAGTGATTTATAAACAAGCATTAGTGCTTTAAAGTCCATTTTGTGACTTACTGGAAGCCATGCAGTGACTTAAGTATTTTAATTTTAGTCCCTAGACTAGCTGTTGCATTTTGTATCACCTGAACTGTATGATGGTCTTAAGGAAGGCTTGTGAAAAATCCATTGCAGTAATCAACCCTGCTATTTGTTTGGGAGACAGGCTGCCCAGACTTTGTTTGTTTTCAGTTTTTGGGGCCTGGGCGATCTACGGAGACAGTTTTTTTTTTTTTTTTTTACAGTGTCATGAAATGGGCAGCTAGTGGATTGTGAGATCAAAAGGGTTTTTTATGGATCGTGAGATTGCTGAATGTGCGAATGTAATGGGCTTGAAATCGCGTATGATCGCAGACTGCACCTTTAAATCTTTCCTCTTTTTGTCTCTTCTCCTACCACTACCACTCTCTCCACCCCCGAAAATGCTCTCATTTCCCGAAGAGAACTTTTGAACAAAGACTCATCATGACAACCATGCATGATTAGACCTGCAGTTTTTATTAATACAGGGTGGTGAGTTGTGTTCAGAGTTTTGTGTAGAGAGAGACAGTTCTCCAAAAAGACATGAGAGTACAAAGAAGAATGGGATCAGAAAAGCGTTTAGTAATTCAGACCAGTGCCTTTGTGCACATGTTACGAGTGCTCTGCGTGTGGCCACTACACTGCTCCCATATGGAGCAAAGTATTTACGTATTTTCTAAAAGAGAAGTTGCAGTAATGATGATACATCACTGCAACAGGATTATAAAATCTCAGTGAAAACAGCTGAAGATAATAAAGTCGGTGTGTGTAAACTGCTTGCAGGGTAAAAAACGCAATCTTCCATACCTAAAATATGAATTTTATTGCTGGATGTGAAGTAGTCGTGTTTAAAATCATACTAAAGAGGTGTGTGTATGTCTCTGTGTCTGTGTGTAGGTGTGTGTGTTTCGTAGCCCTGGTGGCTCTTAAGATGCAATGCCAGCCTTCTTCCTCCTTTTCATCAGAAGTGGATTCTGTGAGTCTTGAACATTTTTTATTCTGATCTGGTCATAGTCCACTCTTATTTCTGACAGGCCGCTGGTCATTTCCTTCTGGAGATGGGGGAAAAAAAACACAAAAACACTCTTGAGACTCCATCCAGACCACTGGGACACATGGGCTGCACATCACTACTATAGAGTGCGTTCCTTTTATCACTAACACCATGTCCTAACCGGACGCGATGCGAGCGAACATTAGCGAAAAAAATCTGTTTAATTACATTGTTTTCAATTGGAGTGTCCTGCAACGCTACGTTTTAAGATAACCTTTTGTCGGATGCCCGGTTTCCATTTTCTTTCTGTCGCTCGCTTTGCTCTGCTATTTTGAATGAGAAATATGACGCAATAGAAGGGCGTATTTAACGGGTTCAGTGTAGACAGATAACGACAGTCGCTTGCTCAGATCCTATTAGGACATGGTGTAAGGCATTTACCTTCACTTCTTCCCAAGCTTCTAGTTCTTCATTCAGGACTCGACTTGTGTGGAGAGGAGTCTGGGGAACTTCCATTGACTGGGAACAGAGGATACAAATACAGTACATTAGTCATAAGTGTGCCTGTGTTTCTGCGAAAAATATTTTGTATTGCGCTGTAACCTTTTCCACAAATGGTCATTAAAAACTCATAAATGACCAGTGTGCTCACAATGTGAGCCACAAATGTATTATGTGGGCATAGTTGCAACGTTAGCAAGGCAATACCAGGTTTGTCAGTGAAATTTTAAACACAGTCTAATCATTTATCCAAACAGGAATGTTTAAGACCACAAAGAATGCCCAAATGTGTTTCATTTGATAACTGATGGAAGTGGTATTGTTGTGAAGTCAGTATTGTTGTGAAATAAATGCACATACTAATTCATCTGTCCAAAAGAGTCCCATCTCAGTTACATATTCACCAGACTCACCAAATATGTGTTTACACTATCTTAATATCGAATATATCTATGGCAAGTTGAATGTCGGTTGTTCACTGAGGTTGTATGTATACGTGACTGAGTGGTCCAATGTTTCATATTGTAAGTGTGAGTGATGTCTCACTTGTATCCAGGGGTGGTTCATGAACTCTGTGATATTCATCCTCTCTGTGGGTTCTGTCTTCAGCAACAGCCTGATCAGCTGCTTTGCTGCAAAGAGTGGGAGACATGATCTCAATCTTACCTGTGCAGTTTTATACACTTAGAAATGTATGGCTTTATAGTTGTTTGGCAATAAACTGATTGTTCTTCCTATAAACACAAACACTTGACCTGCCCAGTGTCAGATATATGTGATGCCTTTTTTCTTTGCTTGAGTTACAAATCCCCATGCACTGGCTGTTTTCGGATCCCGCTTAGTTTGCTCTAAATAAACAATGAATCCATAATTTTATACCAGTGTGCCGTGAAAACTGGTTTAATACCTTCCTCTGACACATCCGACCACTCGTCGGTAGGGAACCCATACTGGCCGTTCCGAATTCTCGTCTTCATGCCGGGCGACATGGCCTGGCCGTGGAGGGAGTAAAACGGAGGATAGCCACACAGACTGGGGGGAGGGACCGAAGGAAGGGTGGGTTCCAAAAAAGAACAAAAACGAAACAAAACAAAAATCGGGGACGTGAGAATGTGAAGAATGCAACTGTAATTACTTGCTGCAACTCAGAACCAGTGCTTATTGGCGTGCTACTCACAGTATGTACATGATGACCCCAAGGGACCACATATCACAGGACTTGTCATATTTCTCTGGACCAAGGACCTCAGGGGCTGGAAGAGACCAAATCATGCACATAAATAAACAAGCCTGTTCTAAAATGAGCAACTAGTTAGATTTAACACTAAAACACCTCCAAAACACTGCTGTTTCTGCTTAGACACCTATTTTGCTTACCAACATAGTAAGGCGTGTAGCAGGGCGTGGCCAGTGAGTTGTGTGACACGGTTTCTTTGGCAAACCCAAAGTCTGTCAGTTTCAGCACAGCGTCTGATCGTTTTGATGTGTACAGGAGGTTCTCGGGCTAAGAAAAAGTCCGAGGTGAGAGCAAAGGTTAATGTTAAGTGCTACTAAGTTACAGACCCTCTCTTTTGGAGGTTTGCTGGTATTAACTTACCTTGACATCCCTATGTGCAATGTTGATGGCGTGTAAGGCCTGGATGGCTTCTCCAATATGCTTCATGATGTTTGAAGCCTCTGTCAACACACACACACACACAATTTTATATACATTGATTTTCCATCTGTTAGCCTGGTTTCAACATTTACTTTTGGGCAATTCTCCCATTCCCCATTGTCCTCCCCCAGAACATTTTTAATTTGTTTGATGTGATTTCCTGTATTCTGGTGCATTTTGGGGATGGCCAATACTAAATTCAATCAGATTCATAGCCTACGTCCTGATTTGTTGATATTGAGGCAATGATTCCATGCAAAGGCTTGGGGTTCAGGGCCCCCTGACTCCTTGGGCCCCTGGGCCTGGGCCCGGTAGGCCCGTGCAGTAATCCATCCCTGATTACAATACCAGCCTCAATTACAAACGAATCAAGAGACAGGAAACTATAAACTATGCTGCTCGACAATAGTGCAGACGCCTGTGCAAATTTATGGATGACTTCAGTCAAGTTGGAATAAAATGGACAGATTCGAAGTAGGCTATGGGATTATGACTTCACGTCAAGTTAAAACTGAAGATGCAATATCCAAAGTGGGTGATTATAACAGTGTTTTCACTATTTAACAATGTAGCCTCATGGATAAGGTAATATGGGAAATATGCTTTTAAGCGCTTAGTTACGCACTTTCTTTGACTTACGCACCCTTAAGCACATGGGACAATTCGCCCCTTTGTGAATAGGGGGTGGAAACACTGGATTTTTGATCATAGCATATCAAGTGTAGACTTTGTATTAACTTTGAAATCACTGGACCAATCTAACCAATTACATAGATCACGGATTACTAACGTTACTTACTACTTCACGACTAACCATTGCAAACTGATACTGAATTGGCACTAAGGAAACTTTGCATTTACCTTTATAGAATAAATGTACACATTCTTCCGACTGCAGTTATTTTAGGGGTTATTACCATTTTATTGCTTCATCTAACTACCACGGCCAGAAGCACTCAGAAAAACTGCAACGTCAACCTCTCTGGTCACTGCTGAGTTGGTAGAACAGTGTTATAACAGAGCGGGTTGATAAACTAAAGAAATAAAGTATCTTTGGTTGTAGACTGTCTTATAAAGTAAATATTTCTACTTTACCTCTCTCTGTGAAGCACTGGTCTCCTCTCTTCTGGATGCGACTGAACAGCTCTCCCCCTTCCATGCTGTGATGAATTTTAGAGCGACAAACACAAAAGGTATTCAAACACCAAGTAACTCAAGTGCAGCCTGGTGATATTTGCCAAGAAGGATTTCTGCATACTGTTTTCAGAGGTGAAGGAGGCGATAGGTACTCTGCTTACTATGAGTCTAATGACTCATGCATGTGTATTATAATAGGAGTCTGATGACTCATAAATGTATATTATAACAGGAGTCTAATGACTCATAAATGCATATAGCCGATGAGTCCATTTCAAGTAAAGTACAGAATAAAAGGGTGTTACACATGCATCCTAAACAGCTGGACCTGCCAGTGGAAATGAATGGTCTATGCTGTATACAGACAAATGGTGAATACTGCCAGAAGCCTTTGACTGAATGGAAACTTTTCTCTGCCTTTCAGCATTCACTGGCAAATGGTTCTGATCCAAAAGCAACCCATTAATTTGTGGTGTGCATAATGATACTGACGCAGGAAATGTTATCACCACCACATGTACTACATTATTGTAGGCTGCGTGAGGCAAGAAACACACCATTCCACCACATGTGCTACGTCATTCTAGGCTGCGTGAGGCAAGAAACTCACCATTCCATAACTATGAGGAGATACTTCTTGCCCTGGTAGAGGTTCTCGTAGACGTCCGCGATGCCCACGATGTGAGGGCAGGTAGAGGCTCGACAGTGCAGCTCGACCTCTCGCCGAGCCTTGGGGCAATCCAGCAGCATCTACGAGACACAGAGAAACAGAGTGAATAAGTAAGCATGATATGCAAGGACAGGTAGTTTTTGTACATTTTCATGGACGAGATGGATAAAGTGGACAATGTGTACACGTACGCTGGTGTCTAATCAAACCTTTCCATTACTGCGCAGCGCTATTGTACAGGAAGAGAGGAGAAGAGAGAGGAAGGATGCGGGGGAGGGCAAGAGGACGCTCCCTTTATTCATTGACATCTTCGTATGGATCTAAGATCTAATAGAAAGCTCTTAGCTGCTCCACATAAATCAGCCTGAAGTCATTTAGCCCTGACAAACACAAGCTTAGCATACTTCCTGTTTGAAGGCCGCCTGAACCAGGCTAATGCCAAACATGGCAGCTCCATATCCAAAGCATATGGATAATGTATGGATGAACTAACGGGCTTGTCTGTGTTAATATATTCAGAGAGGCTTCCAGGAGTTAGGAAGTATGTGAGTTTGTATGCATTGCGTTAGCAGGAATGTGGGTAGCGTTCATGCCTGCATTTAAAAGCTTAAGGTTTTACTATACTATAATCACAGCATGTCTAGACCATATAGCACTCACTTTTCACATGTTAATGAACTCAGACCAAAAGGTTTTAGGAGGCATTAACGCCTCACCCCCTGCAAACGCACACATATGCATACAATTAGAGTGTACATGCACTGATTATATAAAGGAACATGGAGCAATGATAGTTGAGTTGCCTGGAATAGAGTCCCTTGCAGATAGATAACAACCCTGAACAACGGGTGGCTTGAAATGCCTGTTAAACAAGTGTGTCCTGGCTCGTTAGATTTTACAGTTGGGAGAAAAGCTGACCCACAGGAGAAGAGTAACCACAAAGACCCACTGAAAACCAGAGCCAATCTACTCAAACTGTGTGTTGAAAAAACTGTTTTTAAAAAAGGTGTGTTTTGAGGACAACATATGCTTTACATTATTCAATTTCAAACAGACTCCAACTGATTGTGAAAACACTGACTCTTTGGAATTGGCAACACGCCATTTAGCCATTTCTTAAAGCATTAAGGAACCAGGAACAGAGGGGAGAAACAAAAAAATAAAGCAATGTCCAAACAATTTTGGTAGAACAATTTCTTGGATTTAATCCTAGTACGGGCTCACTGAGATGTCCATCCCTAGCACAGTGTGTCCTGACCCCTTGACCAGTGTTCAGAGCTGCTAAGTATCTCTTCATCTCCTGCACAGCCCAGGATAATCCCCCAGCACACTCTACTCTGCTTGGCTCTCTCACAGCGGACTACATTTAGCAACAAACACACCCGTCCGTCCTCCGCTAAGAGGGTTAGCAGAGCCAAGCCCTGGAAGCAGGGACAGCACGAGACGTCTGGCACTGGCTGAGGCCGAGGTACACCTCAACATTCCCCCCACCCTTCCAGAACGGCACACAACAGAGGTCGCTGTATGAGAACATGCCGTCGCTGTCACTACTAAACAAACAAACAAACAAACACACACAAGTCAATACAAGTCCTGAGCATGGAGATCAGATCACCCATAGTATGTTAGCTTGTCTGCAATGGCATCTGTGCTGCATAATGCTCACTGGTGAATGAATAGCACAGGTCTGGTGAAACATCCTTACATAGCCATCTCTCTGGTATGTGTGTATATGACCCTTGAGGGACTATGTGGTCACCTGCTGTTCTATGGTGCAGATCCATTTTCAATTATCTCCTTACCATAGAACAGTGTTCTAGTGTAGGCTATAGCTCTTTCTTAAGGTGCCCTTTGAACTTGTGTGTTGTTGTTGACATACTGTCGTGTTTGTGTGTGTGTGTGTGTGTGCGCACATTGGGTGCTTGAAAGCTTTTTGGGGATGGGAAACCTACAATAACATGGCTATATGTTATATATATTTATATTTAAGAGATTTAATGCTGTGAAGATAGGCTTCTTCAACTAGATGAAGGGGGGGGGGGGGGTACATCAAAGCAACATCTTTGGCCTTCCATGAGTGAACCATTTCATTGCAATATCCAATTCTCAAAAGGTCTGTCTGTGACCCAATGACCCCGCAGTAAAAGTTAAGTGCACTACTTTTATAGGCCTACACAAGGCAAGACCATCAAGAATAAGCAGGAAGCTCAGACGTGTTCCAACCGTTACACTCAAAAGAAAATGAGGAAGACTGCAAAGACCTGAGACCACTGACGCCCATCCGCATTATGGTGGTTGGTGTTTAACTCACAGAATGACTGGCGCTGCCCCAAGGTCTGCATGCATTTTACAGGAAATCTGAAGCATATTGTTGCCTGTTCCCCCGCACAGACATGTATTGGGGCATTCATAGCATATTTTGTGGACAAACACAGCAAATCATTGTTCCCGTAAGATCCCCGGTATAGGGAGCTCTTTCATTAGTTAGAGCTGTGGGCAAAGACTTGGATACACTTCAGACCACTCTCTCTACACGCCTTTAAACAGGCGGGGCCCATTACCAAACTTATATATCCAGTCATGCTTACGAAATAATGCAAATTATGATTACCTTTAATGCGTACTTTTGACCGTTGCTCTTCCGAAATACTTCCAGGACCCTGCCATTTATGCCCATGCCAAGTACTTGACTCGTAACTTTGTATTCTTCTGTTATAACGCTCTTCTTCAACCCCGGGATCGCTTTTACCTGATTTTGTGCGTTGGACATGACTAAATATCATTTATTTCTACCTTCCTATTTTGATTGATTTCCAACGGAAAAAGTAGCCTGAGACTTATGCTCACACACTGTCGTAGCAGCGGATGTATTTAGGATTTCCCTGGCTATCCAATTAGTTAAGAGTGAACCGACGGATCTAAATGCAGCATGTTACCTCGTCTTCTTAGACGGATGTGGGTAAAGGCCACATTCACAGATGATAAACTTTTAAAAGCGTCCTAATTTCTCGCTCAAATTTGTCATTGCTGTTCCGGATGTTTATCGGCCAAAACGAAAGCGTCCGATGAACAAAAATGTTCTTATCGTGGAAAACAGTTTTTGGTACCACTCAGTGGTATCCATCCAATATTCCTGCACAGCATTTTTCGTCTCCCTAAACTGAGGAAGGTTTACCAACAATCGATCTAAGCCCTGGTCAAGATACCGATGACAGCCAGTCAGAGATGTTGTTTCCTGCCTATGACCTCACACTCCATGTCGGGTAGTGACAGTGGTGCGGTCCTTAAAGGCATAGTTCTGCAACTCTACGGCGTCTCAGTGCAAAGTGACACGACTTTTTACAGTGCTACACTGTAGATGTGTTTAAAATCACACCATTCAAGCCAAATTTGGCATATTTCACACCTAGATGGATGCATTATTTTGTGGAATTAGGACTGAAGCACGAATTGACTCATGAGAGGGCAGTAGAAGTGAAATTGCCATAGGTTATAAAAGCCTTCCAGACCCTTTCATCAATCTCTTTGTAAAAACAGTGGCTGGGAATAGAATAACAGGTGATTGTAATTTATGTTTAAAGCCTACAGGACAAACAATTTTCGCATAATGGGCCTGATACAGAACATGTTCACCTGAGCAACAGTGATCAGCATGTAGGCCTAAGAATATAAGGAAATTCCATATGAGTTCAAAGAGCTCAATTGCTCAATGTTTGTCCAAAAAGTCCCCATGTGACTGACCTTTGACACCATGATATTACCTGATATTTTCGTCAATTTCCAATATGAGTAACCATCTAGTGTTAAAAATGTACCCAATGCGTCTAAGAGCGACGAAAAGGGTTGTACTCCTATCTGTGACAACAACGTTACATAGTGCAATTGCAACACCACACGTTCCAGGATAGCATTTGCCATGTCAGACTCCATTCTCCTTATGGAAAGTCCATGTGGTGTCAAAATGAGTTGGAAGCTGAACTCAGTTTCACTTTGTTTATCATTTATTATTGGGGTGATACATTGGGACAAGTTGAATGCACTAACTAACAGACACTACAAGAATGTGCCTTATCCTTCCCTCATATCAGTGTTACATATACCCTCCTCATAATCATTATAGAAATACTTATACTGTATTGTTTCTACACAACCCATTTACTTGTGTTGCATTCCTAGTACATTTCTATGTGAAACCATAGCACTGAGACTCCACTTTCCACCCTGTCTTCTCCTAGAACATTCCCTGGACAGCTCAGGGCATCCGCATCTCACAGGCAGAGACTGAATCTTAGAGTTCTTAGATGGGTCTAGGAGATGACACCACCCAGACACTGGTGTTACCACACACACAGTATGTCTGATGTGAACTACTCCACCACCCTGGGGTGCATTGGCAATGGGAAATTCTTAGCAACTATGGTTGTAGGAGCCAAATTGAACTTCATGTTAATTCTTATATTTTCTTTGTTTATTAGCCAGAGTAAGTATGTGTGTGCATGTCTGTGTGCGTATGTATGTGAGAGTGGTTGATTGGATTGAGTATGGGCACAGGTCTGTCTGTCCCACCTCCAGGATCCTGGAGGAGGTTGCTGAAGGTGGAGCCCCAGGGGGATGACCTTAAGAGCTGTAGGCCGCAGCATGTGGGCGTGGCTGAGAAGGGCATACAGTCTTTTGACCGTGCTGCTGTGCTGACTAAAGCTTGGACTTAATAGAAAGCCTTATAGTGCATTTACTTGTTTTACTTTACCACAAACTGTCAACAATAAATGGTCAGAAGGGACCGACTTGGAACAAAACCACTACTCCTCATCATTTAACACGCGTCAAGACTAGGATCCACTCAGCCACAAGTGGTAGACAAAATTGGAAAAACTTAAACGCTACTACAATTTAGTCAAAAGACTGTATGCCCTTCTCAGCCACGGCTTCTTCACCTCTAGGAGAGCTGGAAGAAATTGAGTTAAGAAAGGCTTTGACACGTGAAGATGCAAAAAATGCTAGAAAGAATAGAAGTGCTGCAATGTCTCGCAAAATGAATAAGATAAATAAACTTATGTCTGATCAAGCAAATGTGGAGGAAGTTAAAAAGGATTTACAGAAATACATAGAAATGCTGGAGAGTTTTAATGAAGTTCACAAGCATTATCAAACTTTCCTGTCAAAGGATGAGCATGTTAAAGACACAAAGTGGTATGAACCAAAAATGAGGACCATTGAAATGTTTATAAATATAAGTATAAGTATATATACTCTTTTGATCCCGTGAGGGAAATTTGGTCTCTGCTTTTATCCCAATCCGTGAATTAGTGAAACACACACAGCACACAGTGTACACACAGTGAGGTGAAGCACACACTAATCCTGGCGCAGTGAGCTGCCTGCATCAACAGCGGCGCTCGGGGAGCAGTGAGGGGTTAGGTGCCTTGCTCAAGGGCACTTCAGCCGCTTTCTACTGGTCGGGGTTTGAACCGGCAACCCTCCGGTTACAGGTCTGAAGTGCCCCCCAGTAGGCCACGGCTGCCCCAAGGGTATATGCTGCACACCATGCCTTTAAGGCCAAGGCAGAAGAGTGGATTCAATCTTGTCCAATTTTACCACCAGTTTTACCACCACCTGAGAAAGAGGAGGAAGTTCGTCCTGAGGACAGCATCTCTGTGGTAACTCGGGCATCGAGCAAAGGGACAAATGTTAGTACAGCATCAGCCAGACTGGTAGCAGAGGCTGAGAAGGCCGTTCTTGTAGTCAAGACTGCCGCTCTGAAAGAAAGACATGCTTTAGAAGAAAAGGAAGAACGTCTAAGAAAAGAAAGAGAGGAATTAAGGAGGCAAAAGGAGACTCTGGACTTTGAAGCTGAGCTCTCTGCTGTAAATGCCAAGCTTGCAGTGTTGGCTGGTGCTGAAGAGCAAGTGGCTTCCACTCCAGTGGATGGAATGAACGAGTACCTACAGGAAATGGAAACCTTGCGTGCAGGACCTCAAACCACTAACATGAGCGGTGGAAGGACTGTTCGACCCAGGCATGGTGTGCAGCATATACCCTTGTTCCAACCGCGCAGCAGACAAGCAGGTTTGGATGAGGACGACAAAGAACACTGGCTACTCCAGGACACCCAAGAGGCTATAGGCGCAGTTCAAAGGCCACAGTCAGTGCAAAGAGGTAATGTTCTTCGGCAAACTATCGTTGAGAAATCTCATGATCTCTCAGAAAGAATTGAGCTTAGGGGGGCAGCCGTGGCCCACTGGTTAGCACTCTGGACTTGTAACCGGAGGGTTGGCGGTTCAAACCCCGACCAGTGGGCCGCGGCTGAAGTGCCCTTGAGCAAGGCACCTAACCCCTCACTGCTCCCCGAGCGCCGCTGTTGAAGCAGGCAGCTCACTGTGCCGGGATTAGTGTGTGCTTCACCTCACTGTGTGTTCACTGTGTGCTGTTTGTGTTTCACTAATTCACCGATTGGGTTAAATGCAGAGACCAAATTTCCCTCACGGGATCAAAAAAGTATATATACTTATACTTAGTACAGAATATAAACAGCTGGCTGATGATGTTATTGTAAAATCACATGTAGACACAGAAGGTCCTGTGAAAACACATCAAGGACAAGAACAGCGCAGGCCAGTACAAGACAGTGCAACCTCTGGTAATCTGATAAATATTTTGAATAGACAAAATGAAATCACATCTATGCTACTCAAGCAACAGCAATTGTCTTTATTGCCACCCAAAAGTGTTACCATCTTTGAAGGGGACATCTTGCAGTTCAGGTCATTTATGTCATCTTTTGAGCACAACATTGAGATGAAAACTGAAGATGCACAAGACAGATTGTTTTACCTTGAGCAGTACACAAAAGGTCAAGCTAGAGAGTTAGTAAAAAGTTGCCAGCACATGGATAGAAACCAAGGCTATCTCAGAGCCAAATGCCTGTTGCACGAACATTTTGGCAATGAGTATAACATTTCTACAGCTTACATTGAGAAAGTACTTAATTGGCCTACCATAAAGCCTGAAGACCCAAAGGCCTTGAACGACTATACCTTGTATCTCAAAGGATGCTGTAATACCATGGAAAGCCTGGATTACATGAAAGAACTGAATGTAGCTTCCACCTTGAAAGCCATTGTCATGAAATTGCCCTACAAGTTGCGGGATAAATGGCAGACTAAAGCTCAAGAAAGGTTGGAGAACAACAGCGCTATCACATTTGCAGATCTTGTTCAGTTCATTGAGAAACAAACAAAGATATGTTCCAACCCAATATTTGGAGACATACAAGACAAGGTTGCAGGCAGGAGAAGTCTCAATATCAGTAAGTCCATCTCTAGGCCCAAGTCTTCTTATGCAGCTAATGTGGCAACACTGAGCACTCCAATGGCTCAAAGCTTGAACAGTAATGATCCAATTCCCAAATGCCTCTGCTGTGAAGGTGCCCACAAAGTAGAGCATTGCTCTGACCTCAGGAAGAAAACCCACAGGGAAAAGTTAAACCTTTTAAAAGAAAAGGGACTCTGTTTTGGTTGTTTGTGCAAAGGGCACTTAAGCAAAGACTGCAAGGACCGTCTGTCATGCAACATGTGCAACCGAAACCATCCCAGTGTGCTTCACATCAACTTTCAGGTCAAAGGTGAGACTTCCAGGTCAGTGGAACCACCACAGCCCATCCCAACTGTGTCATCAAACATCTGTAGGCATAATGGGGCCGGGAACTCTAAATGTGCACTTTCAATTTTACCTGTTCAAGTGAAATCTGTTAAAGGAAACAGGATCATTCAAACTTATGCTTTTCTCGATCCGGGAAGTTCAACAACATTCTGCACGGAAAGGCTGGCGCAGAAGTTAAGCCTGGAAGGAAAACAAACCACTGTGTTATTGAGAACATTGTTATATGAAAGACCTGTCAAGAGTGTGTTGCTGTCAGGACTGGAAGTGAGTGAGCTGAAAAGTAGCAAATTCATGCCTATAACTGAAGTTTACACTCAAAAGTCCATGCCAGTGACAAAAGACAACATCCCAACACAGGAGGACTTAAAGGAATGGCCTTACCTCAGTACCCCAGATAGACTCTGATGTTGACTTGCTCAATGGAATGAACGCAGCAAATGTGATGGAACCCTGGCAAGTGATCAATTCACAAACATGGGCCTTATGCCGTTAAAACCCTGTTAGGCTGGGTGATAAATGGTCCATTGGGAGGATGCAGCAAAGGTGTGGAAATTGCCACAGTGACTGCCAATAGGATCTCCTTGGTCGACCTGCAAGAACTTCTGGTGAGTCAATACAACACAGATTTCAACGAGAAGGCCTATGAAGAAAAAACTGAAATGTCAGTGAATGACAAGAAATTCCTGAACATTGTCAATGAATCTGTGAAAGTGAAAGAGGGTCACTACTGCATTAACTTACCTTTCAAATCAGATAACATCACAATGCCCAACAACCGCGTTGTTGCAGAACAGCGCCTGTTGAATCTGAAAAGGAAGTTCAAAAGAGATCCGTACTATCAAAGGGAGTATACAGAGTTCCTCAGTGATGTCATTCACAAAGGCTACGCTGAAATGGTTCCCTTTGCACAACTGTATAGGACAGATGGAAAGGTTTGGTATATCCCTCATCATGGGGTATATCACCCAAAAAAGAAGACCATTAGAGTAGTCTTTGATTGTGGTGCAACCTTTCAGGGGACATCCCTTAACTCTGAACTACTCCAAGGCCCAAATTTGACGAACACGCTGATTGGAGTGCTGACACGTTTCCGAGAAGAACCAATAGTGCTGATGGCGGACATACAGGCCAAGTTCCACCAAGTCCAGGTGACTGAAAGTGACACGGACTTCCTGCGCTTCTTATGGTGGCCACAAGGGAATGTGGATGATGCTCCAGTGGAATATCGCATGACTGTTCATTTGTTTGGTGCAGTCTCTTCACCAAGCATAGCCAACTTTGCTCTCAGAAAGACTGCACAGGACAATGCAAACAACTTCCCTCCTGAGGTAACAAACACAATCATGGAACACTTTTATGTAGATGATTGTTTAAAATCTATGCTCACAGAACTAAAAGCAATGGAACTCATCTCAGACCTCACTGAAGTCTGTCATAGAGGAGGCTTCCATTTGTCAAAATGGATAAGCAACAGCAGAGCTGTCCTTGGTGCTGTTCCACAAGAAGACAGAATTAAAGAGATAAAAGACTTGAACTTGAGCAAAGATCCATTGCCCATGGAACGAGCCTTAGGACTTCAATGGTGTGTCCAAAGTGACTCCTTCAAGTTCAACATCACCATCAGTGAGCGTGCACTTACCAGAAGGGGCATCCTATCAATGGTAAGCTCTATATATGATCCATTAGGCTTTCTGTCTCCACTTACCTTGCCAGCTAAACTGTTGTTACAGGAATTGTGCCGACAGGACCTTGGATGGGACATGACCATTCCCAACACACTTTCTGACCAGTGGACCAAATGGACCGGAAGTCTCTCACAACTCACAGACTTCACGCTGTTTCACGCTGCTTTAAGTCAAATGATTTTGGTGAGTCAGTGCAAAACCAGATTCACCACTTCTCTGATGCCAGCGAGCTAGGCTATGGAACAGTCAGCTATCTCAGAATGACAAATGGAGAAGGGAAAGTCTATGTATCATTCTTGATTGGCAAGTCAAGAGTAGCTCCATTAAAACGACAGACCATCCCAAGGTTGGAGTTAGCAGCTGCAGCTTTGTCAGTTAAAGTGGATAACATGTTAAAAAAAGAATTGCCGCCACCTACAGATAGGTCAGTGTTTTGGTCTGACAGCACATCTGTCTTAAAGTATATCTCAAATGACCACACTCGTTTTCATACCTATGTGGATATAGGACATCTACTGTAGGATTAGGGAGGCTACACAAGTCAGTCAGTGGAGGTATATTGACACAAAGAGAAACCCCGCAGGCGACTGCTCTAGAGGTGTGAGCGCAGAGAGGTTCATGAGGAACCCAAGGTGGATCTCTGGACCAGAGTTCCTTTGGTCATCAGAAGAGGACTGGCCGAATGAATCTGTGGACAATGTTGAACTTTGTGAAGATGATCCAGAGGTGAGGAAATCTGCAACAGTGAATGCAATTATGTAGACATGTGAGGAAAGGCCCACAGACAAATTGATCAATCACTTTTCAGATTGGCTTAAGTTGAGAGTAGCTGTTGCATGGATCCTTAAAGTGAAAGAAGCATTAAAACACCTCGTGCAGAAAGGAAATGACTCAAAGAAAGATTGTAAGCAGACTCTAAGGGTAACCAGAATGACAAAAGGGTATGTCAAAGACAACATAAAAGAAGCAATAACAGTGAATGATCTGATAATGGCAGAAAAGTCCAGTATCTAAAGTCTGCTTGCTGCTGGAGGGTGATGACACTTCTGTGATGGGTTCAGAACAAGTGAAAAAGGATTAAAGATAAGTGAACTGATTCACTTTCCTTTAATATTTTTGCAAATAATTTAAAATAATTCCGGTGCAAAAAGAAATGGCTCCTTTTATAATTTAATGAATTAGTTGTCTTTGCCTCTACAAATACAATCAGGGGCCGGTATGTAGGAGCCAAATTGAACTTCATGTTAATTCTTATATTTTCTTTGTTTATTAGCCAGAGTAAGTATGTGTGTGCATGTCTGTGTGCGTATGTATGTGAGAGTGGCTGATTGGATTGAGTATGGGCACAGGTCTGTCTGTCCCACCTACAGGATCCTGGAGGAGGTTGCTGAAGGTGGAGCCCCAGGGGGATGACCTTAAGAGCTGTAGGCCACAGCATGTGGGCGTGGCTGAGAAGGGCATACAGTCTTTTGACCGTGCTGCTGTGCTGACTAAAGCTTGGACTTAATAGAAAGCCTTATAGTGTATTTACTTGTTTTACTTTACCACAAACTGTCAACAATAAATGGTCAGAAGGGACCGACTTGGAACAAAACCACTACTCCTCATCATTTAACACGCGTCAAGACTAGGATCCACTCAGCCACAAGTGGTAGACAAAATTGGAAAAACTTAAACGCTACTACAATGGTTTTGGGAAACGCATCCCTGGCCAGGAACAGGTGCAATCTGACCTGAACCATTCTTACACACACACACACACACACACACACACACACACACACACACACACACACACTCCGCGGATAAGGTGTCCTTGAGCAAGGCACCTAACCCCAAACTGCTCCCTGGGCACCAGTTCAAGGGCAGCTCTGTGTGTGTGTGTGTGTGTGTGTGTGTGTGTGTGTGTGTGTGTGTGTGTGTGTGTGATCCTGGTAAGCTCACTGCTCCAAGTATGTGTGTACACTACCCCCGGATGGGTAAAATGCAGAGAACAAATTTCCTACAGGAGTTTCCAACAAGACAATTAAGTAACTTATGTTTTTAGTGAGCCTCTTCTGCATTTCCAGATTGTAGTGTAGATCATTCATTGCAACATTTAACCTGGTTGTCATGCATTGCTGACAGATAAATATACTGCCAACTGACATAGGGGTGGAAATTCAGGTTTTAGACCTAGAACCCTCATATAGCCATGGAGTGAATGGAATGGACCCTGGACACACACAAGGTTGTCAACCTAAAGTGGACATCCTTAACCCATGTCCTGCATACCACACTGTACCAATGAGGGAGACAGCAGGGGAGTATCAACCTGGGTCTGCAGGTTTCAGCTTGTAATGTAGGCTACGTATGAAGAGTTAAAACTTGCTGCTGTTAAGTCTTACCAGCCAATCTTGCCACTGGGCTGCACATGTTCTCAATTTAGTCTCCATCTGCTCATTTCACCCCTAACTTGGAGAGAATTTCTTCAACACACAAAACCCAGCCTTCACGCCAAAGCATGATTGCAACTCAGTCTTGGCCTTTCACCTTTAAATTTGGCTACTGGTAGCCAAACATCTATGTCCAAACATCTATGCTACACATGGAATTTAGAGATATTGCTGACAGCTCCCTGTCAGTTCCCAATTCTGTGTAGACCTATTTTGTGTACAGTGTGTGTCTCTTGTAAGGCAAGACAAAAACAAAAGTTATGCAATTGGGTCTCTTCACTCAGAGCGGAAGATGAATTTCGTTCTAGTTAAAAGTTAGTAGCAAATTAGACTATTCCTACCTTTAGACGTGCGTTGCATGATTAAATATGCTTCATAGGTTGAAGCATAAAGTGAATTACAAAGACTTATACATTTCACGGTGTGTAGGCCTCTTTTATCCTTATAATTCCCAATCGGCCTGATTAGCTGCTTAGTGGCATTGGGACCGCGTTTGTCCTGTATAGGAACGCCAATATTAGAATAACTTGTTTCCTACCCGGACGTATTTTGTGTTACACGTGTTTCCCCACAGCAGGCAGGAGGCAACTGCTGCAGATAGCATACAGTTTAGTTAGCTAACAATGGTCTGTAAGATATTTAATCATTTTTAGATAGCACATGATCATCATTCTGTAAGAAGATACCTCGCAGATACCTGTTTTCAGCCAGTGCCAAGATGTTTGAGAAAGCATTTCGTGTGAAGTCCAATACAGTAATTAAAGGATCTGACAGGTGTGACTTCTTGCTTACTAGATTTCTAGCCAAAATAAAAGTACTCAATGCAGAAACAGATGTAACTAGTCAATTAAATAATGTATTTATCTTGTGTTGTGACCATGTTAACGTTATAAATATCACCCAGCTTCGTCGCCCGCTCTTTGTCCCATGCGAATCTTGTACAGTATGCAGTAACTTCTGGACAGGGACACTGATAAAGTTAACCATTGTAACTTTAATAACTGAACTGAAACATTAACTTTTGGTGTATTTCACGACAATTCTCTTATCGTTAGAACCTGTACCGATTTATCTGATTAAACACTGGTTGTGTACAGGCTCAGGACAAAAGAAAATGCAGAATTAGTGGCCTGTAGCCTAACACCAATGAAATTAGTCGATTGCGTGATGATTACTAACTGGCATCTCTCTGGTTGTAGGAGAAAGCTACGAGCTGATATCTCCGCGGCGTTTCCATCCCTCTCGGCGGATGAGCTGTCAGAACTCGTTCCCAACAAAGATGAGTTGAATGTGGTGAAAGTTTATGCTCATAAAGGAGATGGCATTACATTTTATGTACTCCACAAGAATCCTATCTTCTTCCAACTGGAGAAACAGATTTACCCCACAGGTACAAAGGAAGTCATTGTTGCCAAACCCCGTTGCTCTTGTCCTACTATAAGATGGCATAGTGTTGAAATGCTGCTCATTTGCATACATTGATTCAAGTAATTGCCTTTCATTGCTTTAAACTAGGAAGTACTGTCTGCAATCGTGTGAACTTCATGTGTACAATGCTGTACTGCTTACATACATTTTAACAGATGTTGTCGTCTATTGATCGAAACCCTTTAAAAAATATATTTTTCAGTGTACACCCTCTGGAGGTATCCTGATATGCTCCCAGCGCTCAGAACCTGGCCAGCAGTTATACAGAAATTAATTGGCGGTGCAGGTACTGTATGTCGGAAGAAAAGGATTTTTATAATCACTAACTTTGCAACTCTGTCTGTGTCACTGGTTAACGACAGAACCGTTGTTTAGCGACAGAACACCACTGACAATGTGAGCATGCCAAAATAATTCCCTATTATGTGTTATGCCACAGAGAGGATTTCTCAATGCATTTACACATCTGCCCATCTCTTCCCATCAGATCTCATGCTGCCTGGGGTTGTTGTTCCTCCGTCCGGTCTCCCTGAAGTTGCTCGTGGAGATGTCTGTGCGATTACTGTGGTTGGAAATAGGTATGCAAGACTGCACTTTCCAACGTTGTTTAGTGGTTAATCTATTGAATAGAATACATTTGTAAAGGTGAACAGAGCTTAGTGGCTGAAGAGCTCTGTGACTGAAGGTTGTCAGATCATTAGACTAAATGACTAAAAATTAGAAATAAGCTTGAAAGTTCCTCCTTAAGCTTGATAAATATTGTTTGTTCCAAGAGCGCCTGTTGCTGTGGGAACTGTTACCATGTCCAACTCAGAGATGGCAAGCAGTGGCATGAAGGGCAAGGGAGTGAATGTTCTCCACACCTACATGGATCAGCTATGGTGAGGACCACAGTTTCCCCTGTACTGTACTGCCCTGCCAGACCTTCATTACTCTTACTGCAGTATTAATGTTTTTGGTGGATGTAAGGTATTTAATGCCTGGATAGCAGGACTGTTTTGTTGTTGCTCATAGCACTGGTGCTACAGAGGTTGATAGTTTTGTAGCACAATCCACAACATCTCTAGCATCGCATCGGTTTGTAGTTACAAACACCTCATCTGTAGGATACACTCTAGAAAACATTTGAAATAAGGTGTCACCAGTGCTAAGCTGATAAGTCATCCATAACACAGACTGATTTTTTTGTAGCATATGCTACATATATGTGATAGGGACGTTTACTCTTTCAGCTACCCATGTAAAGTTTCCAAGTTGTCTTTTTCTTTACCACAAATCTGTTCCCTTGTTTTTTTCCACAGGGCATTTGGCGATAAGAGTGCTCCTCCTACCATCGCTGCGCACGATGACAAGGATGTGGCGGAAATGTTAGAGGAGGGTGGAGGTGAAGACGAGGAGGAGGAGGGAGAGCAGGAGAACGGTGAAGGAGAACCTCACCCCACCCCTGAGGGCAGTCGGCTGACGAATGTCAACTCTACCTGTCCAAACATCCAGCAACTAAGCCTAGCCGAGGGCGAGAAGGAGCAGGCCGATGAGGAAGACGCAGGAGAAGAACTGGAGGACCAGGACTCCAGATCTCCTCAAGGTGAGAGAAACTGAAGTTTCACAGAGGGAAAAATTAAGGGATTTCAGTGAGATCGTCTTTCCCTGCCTTAGGGCTTGTTTTGTGCCCTGTTTTGAAGGGATAATATGTCAAACTGTGCTAATGAAGGCCTTTGCGAGCAGCGGAATGACAGTCCTGTCAACCTTGTCAGGCAATCCTGCAGCAAGAACAAAAGGCACAGTCTTTAAGGTTTCCAGGAAGGTTCAGACTGAAGAATTAACATTAAATGCCCATTTTGACACACAATTACAGTTTTAACACACAATTCATAGTGTGAGGAGATAGATTGATTAGACTATGAAGACACATACTTATGTCATTATTCTCCAACCATGTATGCGAACATGTATTAAACTATTCATAGTTTATTTGGACGCAGAATTGTAAAAGTCCGGCTTCAGAAAGTATGAGTATCTGATCTACCTGGCTGAGATGAGTTGTGCTAATTAGAATCTGCTGGTTTAGTGAATAGTTGGAACAAATATGTGGTAGGACTTTTACTTTCTGAAGCCAGACTTTTACAACTCTGTTCGGACATACGTAGTGCAATGACTTTGTCATGTCATTGTTGATAGGTCCCTGATGTTATCAGCACAGCGTGCGAACGAGGTGTCTGCAGGAGGCCCTGAGGTGCTCTTGACCTTCCTGGGGCCTTCATGATTAGAGAGGAGACACAGCTCTGGGCAGAGGTCCTTGCTCCAGGGATTCCAGGGGTACTGTGGAATTAGAGCCTGTCTGGTGGGAATGTTGACGTGTTGTTGTTGTCTTTTGCTGTTGTTTACAGAGCAGATGGATGAGTTACTCCTCCAGTGTTTCTTCCATGCACTGAAAACCAAGGTGAAGAAATCAGAGCTCCCCCTGTTGACCAGCACCTTCCTGCGGATCCACATGGTGTCCTGCTGGTATGACTATCCCCACTCATCTCATCCCCTAGTCACACACCCCTAAAACACACATTAAAGGAATTATCCGGAGTAAAATGCACTTTAGATCAATTTACGGATGATTGGGAGTACATACGTTGAGTTGACATTAAAATCATGTCATTCGGATGTGTTTTGAGAAAGTTCGATTTTACCGTTTTTAGTCAAAACTCGTTAGCCTGGAAGTGACCAGGGCAAGTCATTTTGCCGCTACAAAATGCTATTTTTATGTCTCTTCTACAGTTCCAAACAACATTACACTGACGTGGTAGTGAGTAGAGGGTCCCTAAAGCCAAAATGAAGTATCCCGAGGTCTTTATGTGGTCGGATAGAGAGTCCAGAATGAATTTCATCAAGCCAGTACCTTTGTACTCTGGATATGCGCGCTTCCCACCACTTACTTCTACCACTGTACTGTAGCTTGAATGTGATTCCCTTGCTGTAAGTCACTTTGGATAAAAGTGTCTGATAAATGAATAAATGTGAATGTTAATGTACTTTTTCCTTCCTTCCAGCCCTAGTGGGAAGCAGCTTGACATTAAGAAATCTAGCTACAAAAAGGTATAGTGTTTTTTATTTTATTATATATAAACCAGATTCCACTCTACAACACAACAGTTAAAATAATAAGTCGGAAGAAGCCTAAGGAATAACAATACAGTGCATTTGCATGCACTGTAATTATACTCTTTGTAACAGTTTTTTTAATTATTATACCCCAAACAGCGTTTCAGTGATATAGTGGTTTATTTCTCCATTATTTAATCTAAGAAATTTTTTTCATGTTATCCAATGTAAATTGGAATGTTGCGATTTTGCTATTATCTCCTACAAAAACAAAAGAGCAAATGGATTCTTGTGACTCACTATCCTGTAGTGATGTGGAATAGAATGCTTGGGGTAAATTGCTAAAGATAACAGAAAAACATCAAATGGTCCAACTAGACACTGTGCTATTTCTAGAGATCCATGACAGAAGTACCAGGCCTGCTGGAGAGTGTGTAGAACATCTTTAGCTGAAGAGTAAGTAGGCCAGACTCATGAAACACAGTTGCATCAAAGAGATGACTCGCAAGACCTCATCAAAAATATCTCACCGAAACACCACATAGAGCAGAGCTTGCCTTTTAGGATGAGAAGTGTCGGACCGTTCTGCCTGATATAAAACAGAATTCAGTCCTTTTCTTCTCACTCATCTCCTGTTTCTGTGCTCTCACCCCGGTTACTGTCTCCCTCCAGCTGTCCAAGTTCCTGCAGTGCATGCAGACGCAGTACCAGCTGGTGCAGGTGAAGGAGCTGAGTAAAGGCGTGGAGAGCATCGTAGTGGTGGACTGGAAACACCGCGAGTAAGTCTCCCGCACTCCTTCTTGGTCACTCCACACCAACACACTCACAGGGTGAAACTTGACTTAAAGGGGCAGTCAGCGATGGCACAGGAAGTTGTGCTTGTTTATGTTTATGTTTATATTTACTACCAAGGACTATACGACACACACAGGAGAGGTAGCTCACCCCTCCCTTCACTATTCCCAGAGAAATTCCAAGCAGGGCTTCTTTTTTGTTTGGGGCCTGGCAGTGTACTCAAAGAAAGGGCAGCTAGCGGGTCGTGAGGAGATGATTGCTGAATATGACAAAAAATGTAATGGGCTTGAAATGGCGTGTGATTGCTGACTGCACCTTTAATCTTCATGCAACAGACTTTTGACAGTATTTTATGCCTGAATTGAGGCGTGGGCCAGGCCGTTACAGATTTGAAAATAGATGATTATTATATAATAGTTTTCTTATAGCGTTCACTTCATGCATAGACGTTTTCCTTGGTTTAAAGAGGAATTCCGGTGATTTATCACATAGATCTCTGTTTCTCTGGGGGCATGTTCATGAGCCCACATGTCCTCAGAGTGTAACGCTGTAGCTGCCTGGTAGCTCTTGCTGTTGGTTGCAGCAACTCGAGCTAGGTAGAACCGATTGTTTTCTTGTGATCGTTTCCCTCGTACCCACAGTACTCGGTGTCCTCGAGAAACAGAGATGTATGTGAAAAATCACTGGAATTCTCTTTAAAGGGACACCAGGCAACGTTTTCGTGTTAATTAATCATCTTCGTAAGTCGGTATATGGTTAAATGACTCATTACGGGGCGAATGAAGGCTCTCTTGCCCGCCCCTACTGCCTGTAGGAAGAATATCCCACTTTCAAGTTCGGTGTATCCTACCCGCCGACCGAAGCAGGATCAGTTTACAGCACAGAGGCAGGCTAACGAAACGCTAGAGATTGTTGCAAACGTGTGTATAATGGCAGAGCCTGCGAAGAAGCAGTGAAAACCCTTGACGGAAGATGCAAAGAAAAGGAAAAGAGCTTCAGACCGAGCGAGGGGGAGTTTCGTAGAGAAAAAGCATCAGGCTTGCCTGGTGTGCCTTTAAGAGCTGTGCATGTGTGTTCAAACCCTCTCTTAGGTCAGTAGCGTCACCAGACTTCCCATAGACAGTGTAATTGCCTTAAAAGAACTTCTGCTTTTGAGTCTGTGCATGCTTTTACCTCCTTTTCAGACTGCGCTCGTTTGTTACCCCCGAGGATTGTGGGCCAGTAGAGGCCCCAGCGGAGGCGGGGCCGGGGAGTGAGGCGCTGTACCAACCCCCTGAGATCACTTTGATGTATATGGTTACCGCACGCTTAGAGCCTCTCTTCCAAGATGCACACAAAAGGTGCGTGACTGCTTTAGTTGGGTAAATATGCATGTATCAGATACTTTGCATATAGCAAAAGAAAATGTATCCCACCGCATCTTGAAAGCTGTAATTATGTTTATGTTGAGTAAATATCAAACAGTCCGGGCTTTGTTTGGAGAGTTGTCTTGAGGTTGGCTCAGACTGTGCTCCTGTTATCCTCAGGAAAGGAGCAGCATTGCAGCCCGCAGACGTGAGAACCATCATCACTGACTACGTCAAGAACAATGAACTGGTTGATGGGGTCAACAAAAAGTGAGGGTTTTGCCATATGATTTAGTACTAAAAAGTTAGATGTTTTCTCACCTAACATGCTTATAATATTCTGTCTATGTTTTGGGCCATGTAAGTGTAAATGTTAGCAGTTCTGGGGCGTGTTTCCCAAAACCATAGTTGCTAACAGGTTAGCAACTATGGTTTTGGGAAACGCACCCCTGATCGGCATCTCTGTTCCCTTCACAGCTTCGTCACTATTAACCCAACTTTGTGTGACTGTTTGCTGGAGAAATCCGAGTACAATGAAATCGAAAAGCTCAAATGGGATGATCTCTTCACCAGGTAAAGGCCTCAAAACACAAGGCACCAAAGCGTATGTGAGGCACCGCACTGCTAGTGACTAGAGTGAGCTTGAGTTGACTGAATAGCGCCCTCTTGTGTTTGCAGAACGCTGGGCAAGATGCAGCAGTGCCACCAGCTGCAGTTCCCCGGCCAGCGAGCAGTAGTGAAGAAGGGCGCTGTGGAGCCCATCGATATCTCAGTGGCCTCCAGGGGCTCCAACAAGAAGGTACTTAAGTGGATTAGATAAGAGTATAAAAGATTCTACTCCCCTTTCTGTACTGTTATGGCCTTGTTCTGCGTGACCATCAGAAGTACTACTAAGTGATTCATCATCTGTGTGTTTATGTTTATATTTGTATTATATGTGTGTTTATGTCTATAAAGAATATGGTGTGTCTTTATTTCGGGTCTGGATATGTTGTGTCATGTTTTTATAAGAGTGTGTCTGTGTTCTCTGAAAGTAGTGTGTACTATTCCTTGGCTAAGCATAGAACATTATTCAGTGGAAGTGTTTTTATTGTGGATATAGAGCCATATTCCCCAGTTTTTCATATTTCATACCACTGCTCCTCTTGTGTGTGTGTTTCTTCTATGTAATGCATGTTCCTATGTGTATTGTAAAGTGTAAAGTGCTATAAGAATAAAATGATCACAGCGCAGTGAGTTGGGAGAGAGAAAGGAAGAACACATAGGCTACTACTGGCCAATCCTCTCCAATTGTTTAGAATTGGACTCTGGGCGTTTGGGAACAGCTGAGGGAGGAGGCTACTTGAAACTGCGAGTTTCGGTCGGTGTGAGCGAGCGGACTTTCAGTTGACAGTAATTAACACCCTTTTGAACAATCTAAGCTGTGCGAACGTCAGAGGGCGGTCTACGCTGATTCATCATTAGTGAGACACGAGGACAGCTGCATGCAATTCCTGTCAGCATAACAATAGAGGCTGTTGCTGAAGCGTCAGCGTCAGCCCTCGTTTCAGCCGTACTCGTTTAAGATGGACGCGGTCAAGACGAGCAAGTTTACCTGTGCAAGTTCACCGAGCACAGGCGCCAACAAAGGCAAAAATGTGCCATTCCACCATATCTGTTATCAGCGGCCATCGCAGAAAACGGCATTATGCCAGAAATCGCCTTAACCTCCAGCAACTTAAACGGTCCTCACCTACAGAAACCTCCTTCTCCATGGGCTTGTGGAACTGCTATGCCAACCACCTTTCTTTGGAACTCCTTGCTCTCACTGAGACTTGGGTCAAACCTGAGAACACTGCCACTGCTGATCTCCAACAAATGGAAATTCACCCCGCTACTGCCTTCAAACAAATATGTCTCATTCGAATTCCATGCCATCACAGTGATCGCCCCAGCAAAACTCTACGTGCTGGTCATCTACCGCCCTCCAGGCCAACTAGGTGACTTTATGGACGAACTTGACACTCTGCTGTCCTCCATCCCTGAGCATGACTGTCCGCTTCTTGTTCTTGGCGATATGAACATCCACTTAGATGCCCCAGGCTCAGCGGACTTTTTGGCCCTGATCCACTCCTTTGACCTCAAACTGGTTCAAAGCCCACCGACTCACAAAGCTGGCAAAGAGCTTGACTTGATCTTCACTCGGAACTGCAGCACAGACACCCTCATGGTGACGCCTCTCCATCTTTCTGACCACTTTTTCATCCAGTTCAACGTCAGCCTGACAGAACAGCCTCCGGCTCCTCAGCCGATGGTCACGTTCCGCCGCAACATCCGGAACCTGTCTCCAACGCACTTTTCCTCTGTGGTTGCCTCCGGTCTACCTCCACTCAACACCTTCTCCTCTCTGAAGGTTAATGAGGCCACAGACTCGCTCTGCTCCACACTGAGCTTGTGTCTAGACGAGCTGTGCCCTCTTACCACAAGGCCAGCTCGATCCAAACACTCTGGCATCCATGGCTAAATGATACCCTCCGATCGCAGCGCACCAAACTCAGAGCCGCGGAGAGGAAATGGCACAAATCCAAACTAACTGATGACCTCAAAAACTACCAGACACTCCTGACCTCCTTCTCAGCCAGCATCACTGCTGCTAAGACGGCTTTCTACAATGACAAAATCAACAGCGCTACAGACACTCGAAAACTTTTCTCAACCTTCAAATCGCTACTCAACCCTCAGCTGCCTTGAGTCTGTGCAAGGCTCTAACACTTGCCTACAAAGTAGTCTCTGGTTCTGCTCCCACCTACTTGAATGCCCTCATACAGACATACGCTACCTCCAGACCGCTGCGCTCCTCAGACGAATGACGTCTAGCTCTACCACCAGTACGCTCAGGCCAATCCAAACTTTTCTCATCTGTTGTTCCTCGTTGGTGGAACACACTGCCAGTTCCTACAAGGGCAGGGACATCCCTCTCCATTTTCAAAAAACTCCTGAAGACCCAGCTCTTTAGAGAACATCTCCTCTCATAGCAACACTTACAACAAGTCTTGCTGATCCTAGCACTCACCAGCCGTCTTAAACTGACACGTAACTGTTAAAAACAGCACTCACTGATGCACTTATTCTTACTGTACTCTAATGTTTTTTAAATTGTCCTAAAATTGTTGAGAATTGCTCTAAAACTTAAACTGTTTACCATGTTGTTAGTCGCTTTGGCTAAAAAAGTGTCAGCCAAATGTAATGTAATGTAATGTAATGATTATTATAGTAGTAGTAGTAGTAGTAACATTTCATAACTCTCTCCTTCTTTCAGGTCACCATGGTAAAGAACCTGGAGGCGTTTGGACTGGACCCGGCGGCGGTGTCAGTGGCCCTTCAGCACCGAGTTCAGGCCAGCGCGGTGCTGCACAGCGTGCCCGGTGCCAAAGACCGCGTTCTAGTGCAGGTCCAGGGGAACCAGATCACGCAAGTGGGCAAGCTGCTGCTAGGTAGGTATCACACGGCCCATGTGTCCTCATTCTGCTGCTAGGTAGGTATCACACGGCCCATGTGTCCTCATTCTGCTGCTAGGTAGGTATCACACGGTCCATGTGTCCTCATTCAGCTGCTAGGTAGGTATCACACGGTCCATGTGTCCTCATTCTGCTGCTAGGTAGGTACCACTCGGCCCATGTATCCTCATTTTGCTGCTAGGTAGGTACCACACGGCACATGTGTCCTCGGTAGCTAGGTACCACATGGCCCATGTGTTCTCCGTTTGGCCTCCTCGGTCCTGTAATATGGACTCCAGTGCCACATGCATCATCTTGAGGTTTGTTTTTATTGCAGTTATGGATTTATAAGTTTGTAAAAGGAAGAGAAACTGGCAGTTTGGTGTGTGTGTGAGGACGTAACCTGACACTAGCTGTGCCTAATGACTTTGTGGTTGTGGTTGCATGGGGTTTTCCATTGGTGACTGTAAGATTCATTAATTAATCCTGTGTGTGTGTGTGTGTCTGTGTGTGTGTGTGTGTGTGTAAAGATTTGACCTGTTTTGTGTCCTACAATAGCTGCTGTCTTTGCATGGAAGCCTATTTTTCTTCTGGTACACTGTTGATTGTTTATTGACACTGTTTACACTGAAACTTTTCATTCTTTTTGTAGAAAATGTAGGTAGTTGGTGAGAATAATCAACCCTTTTGTCTCTTTACAGATGAATACCACATCCCTCGTAAATATATCCAAGGACTAGATAAAGCACCCAAGACTGGCAAGAAGAAGTAGAGCAGTCCACCAGCACAATACCCACTCCATCACTGCTGCCTAGCCACCTCTAGCACTCATTTGGTTCACTACTGTCGACTCGGAGAGCCGCCCTACTCCGCGTTGGACCCTCACACTCACTTTACTGGTGTGTGTGTGTGTGTGTGTGTGTGTGTGTGTGTGTGTGGTGACAAAGTCAGTTGCATATGACGCATCACATTCAATAAAGCACCTGTCGCTCTGGGAACAGACTGTGTGTACCAGAGTGCTTCTTGGCTGAGAATGTATGATTGGTTTCAAAGCATTTGACTCCAGCATGGCCCTCACAATGAATTTTCTGTCCTGCCCTGGCAGACCAATTTAGCTAAATGATGTTATTGTAATTTAGAGGTAGCGCTCTCATTCAGATCTAATTCTAGCTCCGCTGTAGAGCTATAAACTCACCCAGACTTTCATATGAAATATTTACGTTGCATTGATTGCTTTACCATGTGGCAGTAAGTGGAGTTTGTGTTAACAGATTTAAACAAGCCTGATATGTATGTGCTCTATCAAGTACTTTGGTGGTGGCTATGCTCAGATCTATGGATCAAAAACACTTCATATGTTTGATTCCTCATATGCATGTAAAGATTCATGGGTTAACTGGGCAGTCCCCAGTCCTTGTGAACAGTCTATGCTGTGGCTCTGAGGCAAGCTTGTGATTGGCCGGAATATTGGCTGGAGATTGGCTGGTTCAGTTCAAGCCACTTTGTTTGTGGCCCTTTTTCCAGAGCCCTGCACTGGAGTTTGTTTGAGTTAATAAACTAGATGGCTAAAGGAATGAAAGGCATTTTGTGATAATCCATGAAAAGTGTACTGGACTAAAACGAAAGACTTAAACCCCTTACCCCTATCTTTAAAGACACTCTTAAAGATCTACCAAACTCCAAATCCATAGACAGGAGCAAGACAATGGAGGGTTATTCCATGTCGGAGCAGTTTGCCTGACTGCAACCCTCACCAGGTTTTGAACCCTTTCTTACACAATTGTCACAGCTAGCAGCTGTGCCTAAATAGGGATGTGTTCCCCCCACATAGGTTGATCAGGCCAGAAGCTTCCATATAGTACCATACTTGCTCATCCCCCTACCTGCCTGGCTGTATTGACCAGAGTCCAGCTGTACAGTGCTCCAGGGAGAACAAGCTGAAAGACTGATGGCCAGCCGTATGGGTCAAGAGGTTGGAGGTCACCTAAAGGTCAGTCTCTACCATTTTTTAAGCACTACTCACAGCTTTCAGTAACTCCTTGGTGCTGTCACCATCCACTGTCATTAGGCCTGTTCCACGCTTCATCAGTCACTGGACGCTTCAGACTGCAGCAGCAGCAGAGGTAAGGGCCATGACATGCATGCACAAACACACAGGAATGTAGAGGAGGGGGCTGCAAGTTCAGACATGGCCGACCCGCGTCTGTTTATGGCGTATGTGGTGTTGAAGGCCTAACATTGACCTTTTACACAAGGATATTTTCCACCTCCTGATAGTTTCCATACCCACCCCGCACCCCCTGCCCCTTTACAACAAGGAGAAAGTTACATACTGTAGCATTGACTGTAGTGACATGCAGGTCCTCAAAACATGTTTAATCTTTTAGTAATGTAGTATTGGTACAAAGCAATACTTGGCTTCCTTGAACATTGCAGACAGAATATTTTGACATCATATGATCATGATGATTTATGCCATGCCATGCCATGCCATGATGACGATTGATATATACAGTACATTTGTACGCATAGAGTTATGTTTTCCTGGCCTGCTTTTCCAAAACAAGTTTCAGCCATACATGGAATTCATTCTCCAGTAGCCCACATGTATCACAGCAAACACACCACAGTTTGTTATCCTCAGAGGGCCTTTAAAACACGTTTGCCTAGAAGGGTTGGGCTGTAATCAAATTCTTATCGGTGGACTAGAATCAACGGAAAGTCTCAGAATTAGGACATCAGGCAAGTTGTTGCAAAAACATGTTCTGTTTGAAGATATTAAAAATGGCTCTTGCTATGAGTGTGCAACACAATGTATTTCTTTTACTTTAAAATAAGTGCTTCAAACTCATTTTGATGCTACAATGACTTATAATACGGGGAAGGATGTCTCTGACTTGTCAATGCACGCACAAAACTTTTGATATTGCACTATGTGACGTTGTTGAATATTGACGCCAAGGGGCATAGATATAAATTCTTCCATTGTGTTTCTTTACTGTCTTTACATAAAATTGAGTCACATCCCTTTAAGAGGTTTGACAGTTATAAACAAGCTATTGAGAATGGAAAGAAAATGGAGCTGCACGCTTGGACGTTCCTCTGTATTTAACCTGGACAATGATGTCTGCTGATGATGGAAAATGATGTCCATTTATGTGGGGCATGAATTTTAATAACAAGCTCTGTTTTTATGCGGCAGACAGTCTGAGATACACGTCATCCAGTCACTTAGGTTTTATGGCCCAGCTCAAATAAGTTGGGTACACAAACACTGAAAATTAAGTCAGGTTTATAGAGCCAATGAGAAGGAGAGATCTGATAAGAAGACACACGAGTCTGTGTGCTTATGAGAGAATCACTTGTTGACCCACTAATAAAAGGACGAGGTGCTGATGGATATCTGCAACTGGAACCACTGCATGCATATGTTTTTACTTCCTTGTTTGAATACAAATCCGTGTAGATTTACTGGAAAGTGTTGCCCCTTACCTACCACTGCAAACACACACACACATACACACACACACTCACGCACACACTCACACACACAAATACATACAGTAAACAAACAACAGAGAAACATAAATGGAAAATTATACAAGTTCTCGTTATAATGTGCGATTCTGTCTGTATTTCTTTATTCTGCCCCCTGTGTCCCCAATCCAACTGCGTCCCAGTCTGCTCATTCGATGGATGTCTTCTTTTGAGGGGTGAGTGGAGAGAGTGGGCCAGGGCTTAGTGCATTTTTTTGCCTGTGCACCTTGTCCTTCCATTTTCAGCTCTCGGTGGAGCGGGCTTGTTAGAAAGCGTTCGGACATTTGAAGGGCCAGGGAGACGTCCGCTGGGATGTTTCGACTGCAAATGAACTTAAATGAGTGTGTCTGGTTCCTCTGCTGGTCTCTGCAGGGGATAAAACAGCCCGGTCCAAAGCAGAATGAGCCCATTAACACAGGGTTTACAAGGCAGGAGAGCTCACAGAATCTGCTCTTTCAGAGTGCCAGGGAAAGATTACACTCTAGCCTCCAGCGCCGCGAGCTGTGAATGAATTACTGTGAGATGATGCAGTCGCTGGCTGTGGCCTGGCGGGTGGGGGGTGGGGGGGGAACCTGCAATTCATATCTGTGAATAATTAATACGACTCTGGTTCACTCAAGCTTCCATCTTCCAGCTCTGTGGAGGTTTTATCCTTTAATGGCGGATGCCTGGAAAGCTTGGTGTCGGTCAGTCACTGTGGTTTGGCCGTTGTTACTGTGGCGGCGGACGGGGTCAGGCAGCGTTTCATCACAGCGAGGCCGTGTTTGGCGCAGGCGATGACCTCCTGCCTGAATTTGGCCTGTGTGGCGGCGTACAGGTACATGTTGACCGCCGCGTTGCTCAGGCACAGCATGGTGCCCAGGTCAGCCGCCACGTTGAGCGCGACGCGGTAGTCTTGTCGCTCCAGCTCGAGGCTGGACGTGCGCAGAATGAACTGGGTCACCGCGCGCACGGACGACAGAAGCAGGAAGGTCATGGACACGGTCACCAGCAGCACCACTGACTTCATCCGGCGTGAGCGCAGCAACGGTGGCGGCGGCGGTGGTGACGGCACCATCCCGAGGCTCGCCGTGGTAGTCGTTACCACGGAGACCGGCCGCTCACCGGTGGGCCTGATGCGGTTGCACTTAGCGATCTGGCGCAGCGTGAGCCCGTTGAGCGTCAGGATGACCAGAAAAGGCAGGATGTAGGAGAGCAGCGTCTGGAAGCCCACCAGCAAGTGAACGAAGAGGGTGGGCACCTGCGCGTTGTACACACACCTCCACCTGCCCAGCCGCTGGTCGTACTCGGACGCGTTGGCCCACAGGTAAGGCACGGCCACCAGGTGACTCAGCACGAACGTGCAGCCGATGGCCCACAATGCGCTGCGGGGCGTGCACAGGTGCAGCTTCAGTCTCCAGGTGTTGATGGCCAGAAAGCGTTCGGCCGTGAAGGTGACCACCAGCCAGGTGGAGGCGTTGTAGGAGCCGTAGGTGAAGAGGTCGCGGAGGCTGCACCACGGTTCCTGCGCCCAGAAAGGCTCCATGCTGTACAACTTGACCACCAGCTCCAGCACCACAGTAGAGAACAGCACACCGGTGTCGGCCACGGACATGGCCATCAGGTAGAAGGTGCTGGATTTGGACAGCTTACAGTTCCTCCTCCAGAAGATCAGGAAGGTGATGATGTTGGCTAGGATAAACGTTAATCAGTTAATCACACAGTCATTTCCACACATCCTCACAAGGATCAAACTGAACTCAGGTACTTGACAAGTAATATGCCTAAACAACTCCTGAACATTCAGAATTTCAATCACTGAAATAAAAAATCCAGTGAGAAACCATTTGTGGTAGTTATCCACAATGTAGTACAGTACGTATATGTAGTAGCGTGTGTGTGTGATGGTCGGATGGCTTTGAAAGTAAATACTCACAGGGTATTCCAATGGTGGCCAGGACTGGGTAGTAGATCCTTTGGAGGGTTATCATCCAGTGTTCCTGAGTGACCATGCTTTCGCTGTTAGCCTGAGCCGGACTCTCCTGCCCGAACCCAGGTTCTGTTTCATTCTGCCCGCTCATCTCTTTCTCCGCCTCTCCTCTTGTCGTCCTCTCCACCTGTTTGTTCCTTTTCTTCATCGGGCCAGAGAGACCAATCTGAGGCCGCTCCTCTGAGCTCCGCCCCCTTCTGACCGTACCTGGCGGTTGCCACGGCAACTCGGTCTGAGCAGCAGGGGGTCAGAATTGCCTCATTGTGGGAACTGTCTCCCTTTTTGACCTGACAGCCATTCCTAAACCCAACGTCACAGGGGTATTTCTGTATTGCTTGTTCCCGTAATAAAGAAGGGCCCTTTACGATTGGTGTTTATTAGTATGGTACACACACACACAGTTTGTGTGCACATACACACATCTCTTCATTATCACCTTTATCACTTATTTCATCTCTCTATCTCATCCTTCCTCCCTCCTTCCACACATACACACACAGTGTCTCTCTTTCTCTCTCTTTCTATCTCTCCCTCCCACACACACACACACACACACAGCCTCTTTCTCTCTCTCTCTCTCTCTCTCTCTCTCTCACTCTCTCTCCCCATCACACACACACACACACACACACACACACACACACACCTCAGTGGGTTAGTCTGGCACAGACACTGCTGGTGAGAGGTCCAGACAAGCCGATGGTCCACACAGCGCAGACATACTGCCAGGTGGGCAGGAAGTGGGCATGAAGTGGGCATGGGCAGAGGAATACAGCCAATGGCACACACACACACACACACACCTGTACACCTGGAATCTGTTCAGTTCCTTGAACCTATGGCCAGTAAGTAGAAAAATAGTGTGGACAATTAGATTCTACTAGTTTTGTCCAGGGTTCTTGGACTCTTGAGACCCTGAATGGTAATCTCATGTGAAAGATCATTTCTGGTTGTACCTTCGATCTCCTTTAAGAAGCTTAGCTGTTCAGGAACCATTCATTCTTCGTCTGGTTTGCCTTGTAATCCTCTTCAGAGGATTATTTATTTATTTATTATTTATGTATTTGTGCTGGCTGTAGCATGACGACTGATTAAATAATGTATCCCCTTTGTGATGGACAGAGCAAATCCGCCTCTTCAATGGCTTTTGTGTCTGGACATTGTATGTTGTCATTTGCAATAACCAGGGCAGGTACAAAAAGCATGTTGTCATGTAAGGACGACCATTGATCTCAGTGGCTTACAATGCTTCAATTGCAACATTGAATTCATCATGGTTCAGGCTTAGATTGAGTTATGTGCCCTGCCTTGTTACTAAGACTAATGACTTGTCCGGTGAATCACAAGGGCAGAGGGTGCCACGCTAAACACATGCAATGAGATGCCAAAGGTGCATTAAAGCATCTTGCCACAAGATGGCACTGCAGAAGAGCACTTCTAGCCAACATCCCCTTCAGATGGTAAAAAGAATTATCTTCCTTCATATTTCTTCTGATGCCGTGTACCGTCTGTTTGAAAACTGGTCCATTCTGGTCATGGCCATCAGATGGCTTTCATTGTATTGTTATTATTATTGTTGTGTTTTTCTTCCATCCTCTCAGTTGAAAATGCCACAAACTGAACGCTAAAGCCTGTGGTTGCTAAGCCGCCCATCTGATTCTAATTACTCTTAAAGTACTTTAGATCTGGTCCATTGTGAGGAGGTCCTCTTACTCTCAAGCACCATTGCCTGCAATGTTCTTTTCAATTCAGAGATGTTCTTGGTGTGCCCTTCATTTACTATAAATGCCTTAAGGGTTGGGGGGTATCTGTTGCTAGGGCAACTAAGATTCATGATTGGTTTGTCTGAGTGAGAGAGCTTGAGAGCTTGAATCTCTGATGTGGAGTTTTTATTTATTTATTTATTTAGAACACATCTGGGATCAGCTAATACTTTACACGGTCTTGAGAGAGATGGACCCTCTGTCCCATTGTTGGAACAAGTCTCTGTGCCCTGTGTGGAGACCCTTATTGTGTCCCTATCCGGGGGTGCATGGGAGTTACTGGCGGCAGATTCCTCTCCCACCTCAGCTTGGCCCTGCGTAGGCAGCAGTGGTCTCTCAGTGGGCGGCTCCTATCAAGGTTAGGCTCTTGCCTCAGGGCCCACTTGTAGTTTCCATTATAAAAATATAAACCTGCTTTTATATACAGCCCATTCACATGAAGAAATTATGTAAGTAAGCCCGGGGCAACTTCTAATGGAGAGCCGATGTTTGTATTTATTTTTCTATATATTTTACACATCTGAAATCCGGAGAATGGACGGCAGTTAATCCTGGGCTATATGGCAAACATTTGATCTGTTAGCTGGAACACCCTTTAATGCAACATTACAAACAACTCTTGATTAAGAGTAGATTTAGCTGTGTGTTAACAAACACTAAAGATTTCAAGCATGGGGGTCGGGGGGCATGCATGCATGCATGCATGCCTGCCTTTTGCCAGCTGATTGGTATTCCAGAGGTGTCCTGATTCCTCCGTAATTACCTAGACTCCTGGCTTATAATTAAATCAGGCATATAAAGTACATGCAGCCGCGCGGGGCTGACTTGGGCTTGGGCTCCGTCTCCGTCTCTGTGTGTGTGGGCGCCGCTGCGGTCGCTCACGCATGGCCGGCCCTCTAACCGTAGCCTGGAGCGAGCAGGGAGGAATGCCAGATATTTTTGTTGTTCTACAGGTTCAGAGGAGTCGTTGTTAGAGAGACGGGGTGGAGGATTCTACATTCCTTCCTGTTTCAGTGGCAGGGCCAAGTGGAGCATGGAGATACAGAACGGTAGCAGCCTGCTCTTACTCTTTAGGGGTGTCAGCTTGTTTGTTTAGGTGACACATCTCCAAGATTTAAAAAAAAAAAATTTTAAATGTTGCTGTCATTGTGAGTTGTTTTTATGGGGGAGGTGGGTGTCTGTGGATGCTATATCTGTAAGATGTCACAATTCTTACAAGATTATTATTCCCTACTTGATTTAATGTGACTGTTTTGGGACAATGTGTAGCTATAATGTGATGTTTGTATTCAGAGATGTGTTCTGTGTACCTGTGTGTTTTTAGTCATTAATATTAAATCCTAGTGGGTGTGTTTGTTTTCTTCGGTGTGTATAAGCGTGTGCATGTGCACGCGTGTGCGTGTGCGTGCGTGTGTGTGTGTTTACTCTGTTTACTTAGTTTACTCTGTTTCTTTACTTCTCAAGAGCTGTCCAATTGTCCAAAGTACTGGGCTGGGTTCTGTTCAGACTCTAAAGATGGTAAAGATGTTTCTTTCTTTCTTTCTTTTTTTCTTTCTGTCAATTCTTTTTTTTCATTCTTTGTTTCTTTGGGGAGGTGTGGGAGCGGTAAATATGTTTTAATATTTAGCTATTTTGTATTAATCAGTAAGTGATCCCCATGTTGTTGTGTTCAGTATGTATGGCAGATTGGGTGCTTCCCACATAGTCCTCATCCAGCTGTGTGTTAGCTTTGCTGCAGGTGTGTGTGTGTGTGTGTGTGTGTGTGTGTGTGTGTGTGTGTGTGTGTGTGTGTGTGGACGCCTGCTGCATGCGTCAGAGTGAGTCCCAGAGATGCCGAGAACCTCTGATCCATCGTCCAGATTATGTTTGCCGTTCCGAGAGGATTGCGATGGTAAAATGGATTACACCGCTGGACATTTATGTGTTTTCTCCCCCCCCCCTCCTTTCCCTTTTTTATTTGCAAAACTGCTTAACTGCTTTGATGATGAAAAAAATGAAATAAAATGGCTTATGATGGAGGGATCAGATTTTTTGGCCCCTGTTGTACTGGGATTGAGTCACGGATGGATAATGGAGGAGAAGAAAGAGAGAGAGAGGGAGAGAGAGAGAGAAAGAGAGAGAGAGAAAAAGACAGAGAGAAAATATGGAAAAGATACAGAAGATATACTGTATGTGCAGGGGTTGTTTTCACATATTGCATGTTATCATGTCGTACTCAGTTTGCGGTCAGTTCCATCTCCCGTGTGTTTGGGTCTCTCACGTGTGCCCTCCACTCCGCTCCGTATCCATCTAGGCCGACGTGAGGGGCTTTTGTGGAATCTGGCCCGTCCCCAAAACCCATTAAATCTCCTTGTTTTCCAGCATCTCAAATCTCTGTTTGAACTCCCCGGGCATGATGCGGGGCTTTTCTGGGTAAAGTGGGCTTAAAGAGCAGATTAGCGCTGTGCGCTGCACCGCACCACACACCGCTGTCCTGAGAAGGCCCGTATGCTGCTGCCACAGGGGCCACCAGGTTAGCATGGATCCCCACCCACCCAGCGCTGCTCTACCCAACGCATCATGTAACTACACATCAATCACACAGAGTCTGCTCGCTATTTCAGATGAGTCTGCTGCTATTTCAGATGAGTCTGCTGCTATTTCTCAGCACCAGGTGTTTGTTCACCTGAGACTGTCATTTGGTATTTTAACCAATGTGTTGAACAGAATTTGTATTTACTATTTTGCTACGTACTGGGTTCCCTTTTAGCATTATGTTTCTGTCTGAATATGTGAAATATAGTGACAAAATAGTGAGATATTTAGATTACGTATTATAGCTGTGCGCTGTGTACTTGTGTATTTTTAGTCATTAATATTAAATCCTAGTGGGTGTGTTTGTTTCCTTTGGTGTGACAGAATAGTGAAACATTAAGATAATGCATTAGAAGGCTATAAAGTTTCTATTATGATCCATACTAACCTTTGACCAAGACCTCCTAGCTTCTTATTAAGGACTTACCCATAATAAAGTGTAGCCATTTCCATATATACTGTACATACATGCATGTATACATACATACAGTATATTTTACAACTTGGTTCATTATTTCTCAGTCACCTGGAAGACGACACTGGTAAATCCTTCTTGCATCCCGTGAGGAGGTAGGTAAACAAATAAAACACTGCGTTGGTATGCGTTGCCATGAGGCAGCGTGCGGCGCAGTGTGTTTTACAGACATTAGTCCTGTGTCAGTGTGGCTATGTCGGCTGCCGCAGTAAGTAATTGCCTTTTCCTGCTCAGCAACAGTTGTGTGTGATGGATGGGCTTCCTCTTTATAAAGACGCATCGCCCCTGCTGCCGCTGCTGCCACAGTCCCTCTGGGAAACTGCTGCTCACACACACACACACACACACACACACACCCCATAGGGAAAGGGGGACAGAAATGTTGGAACAGAGATTGCGTGTGTGTATACTGTAACTCTCTTTATGTTTCTCTCTCTATATATCTCTCTCTCTCTGTGTGTGTGTGTTACCGTCATTGTGTGTCTTGGTGAGAGAGGTAGATAGAGAGATTGCGAACATGTCGCGTGTATTTGTATTTGTGGAGAGAAGAGATTCCATGACAGCAACTTGCACATGTGAGTGTATAGAGAGAATGTCACTGGTAGACTCTCCACCAAAGATGGTGTGTGAGCGAGACAAGGACAGTTAAAGGTTTATTTGGATTGAGCAACTGGCTGAGGCAACACACTATGTGCTATACATGCAAACATCTGTGTGCGAGTGTTTTTTGCAAGCCCCCGCTGTGCTACACTGTGTGTCTTTGTGTTTGGTTGCACTTGCATTTCCGTGCGTCAGAGCATGGCGCGTCAGGCGTGTTGTGCTGCGTGTTGAGTGCCTCGCCCGGGTGTTTGAGAAATGTTTTGCGCCAGATTCCGTGGCAGGGAATTGCATGATGCAATTTGAGAGTTGCACGGGGGATGATTATAATGGCGGGTGTGAATTATGCATGCTCACGCTCTGAGCTGTTCTGGCAGAGGGTCTTCCATTTCAGAGGGTGAGAAACATCCTGCTGTGTGTGACACATGTGGCTGTGCCTTCAGCTCCGGTCAAATTTGTTGAATTCTTTTCATCAGCTGCAATCATTACCAAAGAGTTATTTTAACAATTAACCGCTCTCTGTTGACATAGCTCCTCTTTGCATTGCCCCAGTCTTACATAAGTCCTTCCTCACGGCAGGGCGATGTCATCTTCTAACACGGTGCTCAAGGAGCAGAGCCTTTTATGTGAGAGTGTCTGGAGCAGCTGAGTCTAGAGACTGCAGAGTTACTGTGGGAGCACAGCACAGCACGGCACGACACGGCACACCCACATCTTTCATGGCTCTAGCCTAATATAGCGCTCCCACTCATTGGAGAGAGGATGGGGATCATTTAAGCCATAGCATCCCAGCATGCAGTCTGTCTCAGGGGTGTCTATGGTGGCATCTTTGGACAGTGTGAGGTGTCCCTACTCTGATATCTATCTATCTATCTATCTATCTATCTATCTATCTATGAATGCATCTATGCGTATGCATGTACAGTATGTATATATCTATCTATTTATTTATCTATGTAGAATTAAAAAGAGTTAGATAAACATACTACAACACCCAGAGTAAGTGCATATGTTGTGCCTGTGGAGCTACTGGTGAAAGTCAGGGGGATTTCCTAACTTACTGTACTATTAGTTCCAGGGGCCAAGAATAGCCTGTGTGGTCATAGCAAAGTGCGTAGGCGTGGACTGACGGCACTCACACCAGCGCTGTGTCTCTGGCTAGGACACACACACACACACACACCAGAGCTGTGTCTCTGTCTCTCCTGGAGAAAGGCTCTCTGTGTTGCTCTGACATTGACGCCTCGCTTTTTAAGCAGTTCACCTGGGCTGCAGATAGAGAAGTTCCGCTATCTCCTCTACGACACACACACACACACACACACACACACACACACACACACACACACACACACACTGAAAGCTTTCTGAGAAGGAACAAGAGGGATGTAAGTGGACACATATACTCATGTGCTCAGAGATGCACGCACACACACACACACACACACACACACACACACACACACACACACAGGAATGTCCCCCAAACTTGCTATCCTTAGAAAGCAAGTGTGTGTAGGTGTGTGTGTGTGTGTGTGTGTGTGTGTGTGTGTGTGTGTGCTTGTAAGAGTGAGATGTATTTTTAATGGAAATCAAGAATAGAGGGAATTGAGTAAAAGCATTAATGGTAGCCAAGAGCGACGTACCTGAGCACAGAATGTTTTTCTTTTCTCAACAGGGTCAAACTCTAGATCAACCCCCCCCCCCCCCCATTACCCCACACCCCTCACTCTCTCTTTTTCACTGTCTCCCACTTTTAGTTTTTTTTTTCTGGTCTACAACAGACCTCAAGGCTGTGTAAGTGGCCACACTGATCAATATGTAAGCAATTTACTGCTATCTGGACAGCATGATCAATTCATACAGTGGCTAGCTCAGGGGAGGCCTGGCTGCCCACCGAGTGTACATGGAAATGTACTTTTTAACAAATGCCTTCTTTCACAAAAATGTACTTTTTCGTTCCTTTCCATTAGGTCGACTAGAAATTGGAATTTCTTCCAATTTTGTGTTCCTAACAGAAGCAGGATATTCAGAGTAGTAGAGTAGAGAGTAGAGTGATATATTGGGAGAGGGGGCAGCAATGCTTTACAGTGATTACAGTGATTCGTTGCAATAGCTGGGGCACACACACACACACACACACACACACACACTTGCATGGCCCAGGCTGAGTATAATTGGGATGCACTCATAATTGTCATCCCGACTGAGGCTCAGCATCCCGTTGCATAATTCATCTGCCGAGACTCCTTCATCCCCTTGCCCCAGTCTATTTATAAACATCAGTCTTCATTCATTCCCAAGCACCCCCCCCCCCTCTCTTGCACTCTCTCACACTCTTTCTCTCCCTATCTCTCTTTCTCTCTCTCTCTCTCTCTCTCTCTTTGTCTCACACACTCTTTCTCTCCCTTTCTCCCTCTCTCTTCCTCTCTCTCTCTCCCTCACTCTCTCCACATCCCCACATTTACTTAATCTACCTGTTTCTCCATCCTCTTTACTTATGGGAGAAAGCAAAGAGCCTGTAAAAAAGAGATAGACAGATGAAAAGAAACAAGAATGAGAGAAAGAAAGGGGGGTGATGTGCTCTTTAATGACACTAGCTATTCCCTGGAGTTCTTTTTTCTCATCTCTATCGTTAAGGTTTTTTTTATCTGCCTATCTATTTATTTATTTGAGGATTAGGGAGAAATAGAAAAAGACAGACAGACAGAGAGATGCAGAGGGGGAGGAAAGAGAGGCACAGAGAATATTTATGTAACCTAGGATACTGACCTCTGTGGAACTCTAGCAGAGGGACAGGTCATTAAGTAAGTCGTGTTGGCCTCTGTTCTGTCAGTACCATGCACAAGTTTGCCTGTCCAGTAGTTATATTTACATTATGAGAAATATACTAAAGACATTCATAATGCTTAACTGTTGTAAAGCTGCCTGTATCACAGTGGCTGTGATTGGCTGAGCTCCAGTGATCACTTGAAAGGAACAGAGACGTTCCTGTGCTCTCACTGGAAGCATCAAGGGATAGACATATCAAGGTTTCTGCATCAGTGAAGCATTTGCAGTCTTTTTCCAAGGAAAAAAATAAACCACATCAGTTATACCTCTGCAATACAGCCTGTATCGGTATTTTTAGCACTTTCATTGTTGTTGTTGCAGTTTGAAAACATGATTAGGTCTACAGTTGAACACATCGCTAAGCTAATCTCCACGGTTCTTTGTGGGTTTGTTATAACATGAACCATTCTTGACATGGATGTGCAATCTAGGTGCCTGAAATGAAGCCCACAGGTCTTTCTATTGACTGTTGTAGATACCAAATCTCATTCAGGGGGACAGAAAACATCTATCATTTCTCCAAGTATAATTAGTGAGAAAACGATTTTCTGGTTTCCAACGGCACCCCCACGGGTCATTTCTCATTGGATTTCTGTAAGAAGAACGACGTTGATGTTAAATGGCAGTATGCGATTTATCTGCTGTGTTGGAGACGTGACTTTCTCTCTCTGACACCCTCCCTCCTATCTCTCTGTGAAAGGTTGGTGTGTGAATATAAGGGACATGTGCAAGAATGACCTGTGAAACCTGTGAAATGGAATTCAATTGGATTTTTATCATCATGAATTATTTCCCCTCACAAGGTTGACAGCTGAAGTGAAAGCTGAATGATTACTCTTGTGATTTTGAGTCTGACGCTGATAACAGATTCTTGAACATGTTTAAAGGTGCAGTCAGCGATTGTGCAGGAAGTCGTGTTTGTGTTTATGTTTATATTTAAATTTCTTAGCAGACTCTTTTGTCCAAAACAACGTACATTATATTTTAACCAAGGACCAAACAAAAAACACCAGGGAGGTAGCTCACCCCTCCCTTCTGCAGTGTTGGGTCAGATTACTCTGAAATGTAATCCATTACTGAATACAATTTCAATTTAATTGTACTTATACTTATAGAGCGCCAAAACATTACACATGTCTCATGGCGCTTTACAGAGTGTTAGACAATCAGAGAGAGGAAAAGAAAAGAAAAGAAGGCCCATGGGTAACCGGGGTAACAGGGGCGAGGAAAAACTCCCTAGAATTGGAGATACATAGGAAGAAACCTCGAGCAGATCCACGGCTCAAAGGCCTGTATAAGGAGACTTACCTAGCGCTCCCTTTAAAGATCATTTTGACTTGTTTGACAGTTTTGAAGACAAATTTGCAGCACTGGCAGTCAAATTTGTTTGTTTTCATGATGAAACGTCTTAAAATAAGTCAAACTCTTCTTAAATCAAGTCAAGTGATATTACGAGAAAGCGCTTGGTATAGCTCTCTTTGTACTGTAATTCTCACGGTAGGAGCATGACCCTTTCTGTCGAATTGATAGAGAGAAAAGTGTATAGAAAAGGCCCTTGACTCTGTATGTGATTGATAGTGTGTGTTGGGCAGAGGCGGACAGAGTACACAGCTTCATTACTTGAGTAAAAGTACAGATACCCTTTGCTAAATTTTACTGAAGTACAAGTAAAAGTACAACAGTCAGATGTCTACTTAAGTAAAAGTACTGAAGTACTTGTTTTTAAAAGTACTTGAGTATCAAGAGTACAAGAGTAGCCTACATTTTCTAAATATTGCATTACTACTGCCACAGTGCTTACATTTATGTACAGAAACGTCCTACATGGAGTTATGAAAAATGTTAATACCTTGGAAATGTAAAATGAATTGGAAGTAAAATCAAGTCATTTTCATCTTTTACCATGTTGCCAGGGATGGACAGTATTTCTAATACATGCATTTAAAATACGTATTTCAAATACAAAATGCTATTTTGTAATTGAAACACTTGAAGTGAAAACTATCATTAACTTGTTCAGAAAATTAAAATAGTCTGGCGAAGTGGGGCCACAGATTGGCACATTCCCGGGATGGACCTGCTGCGTCTTCATTCATTGTTTCGTCCATGGTTTCATCTCTTATCTAAATCTGACCATGGAGTTGACTTTTGGCGGAAAGCTGAAGGTGATTGCTGATAGGCTGTCCCAATCAGTGGCGCCTGCACAATCCAATCACGTTTGAGAGGGAAACAACAAATTGAGGGTTTCCGAGATTCTTCTTTTTTCCTTTTTTTAGAAGTAGTAATGGGTACTCACGGTTATGGATAGAAATGTAGTGGAGTGAAGTGTACAATATTTGCCTCTCAAATACTTGAGTAAAGTCATGAGTACTCCCCAAAAATGATACTCGAGTAAAGTACAGATCCCTCAAAATTGTACTCAAGTACTGTACTCAAGTAAATGTACTCCGTTACTGTCCGGCTCTGGTGTTGGGGGTACTTGATAGGTAATAGTCGGAAAATTAAGATAGACCCAATTTGGAGTGTATGGACCCAGAATGCAGAGAACACATTGCCAGTATTTTAAATACACTGAATATTGATTGCATGATGTAAAGCTATGTTATGTATTAAAAGAAATAATGTAAATGTAATTAAGTAATCTTCGACACTGTAACTATAATCTGATTACACATTTTCTTTTTAAATGTAATCTGGTCTGATAGTTTCTTGGTTTTTGTAATCTGATTACATAATCCAGATTACTTGTAATCAGTTGCCTTTCAGTATTCCCAGAAAAACTCCAGGGTTTCTTTTTTGTTTTGGGGGCAAGTTATTGCAGTTATTAGTTTTGTTTCTTTCCAGTTACCTGAGCTACCTACAGAGACCAGTTTTTTTCACAGTGTACTCACGGGATGGGCATGCAGCTAACAGACGGTGAAGAGATGTTCGCTGAACGTGAGATAAAATGTTATGGGCTCACAATCGCTGACTGCACCTTTAAATGCCACCGTGGGTGAGTGGAACTCTGCACATGTGGAGCCAGGGCACCCAACAGATGAAAAGTGTGTGGTGCCAATAATTCATTATTCTCCCATCTCTCTCCCTCTGTTTGTGTATCTGTGTGTGTGTGTGCACGCACATGCGTGTGTATCTACGTGTGTGTGTGCATGCATGTGTATTTGCGTGTGTGCGCATGTGTGTGTATGTGTGTGTATGTGTGTGTATCTGTGCGTGTGAATGTGTAGTACATCTCTCTCTCCCTCTGTTTGTGTATCTGTGTGTGTGTGCATGCACATGCGTGTGTATCTATGTGTGTGCATGCATGTGTATTTGTGTGTGTCTGTGTGTGTATGTGTGTATGCAGGGTGCGATTTGTAGGGGGGGATGGGTGGGATTTCCCCCCCTCTGGTCTTGATATCCTCCCCTCTGCTTAATTATTTTCATCGCCGGGGGGGACAACATTTATCCCCCTCTGCCCCTCATATTGATTAATGCTACTTCATATAAGTAAAGCGCTGCAACGTGAGAACAGTCTAGAAGGCTAGCCTACATAATAATCTGACATCAGAAACGTACCGTCACCGTCAGCACTCATGCTGCTGACACAGTGGCTGCGTGATAACTTAATTTGGCCTTGATCGTGCAGGACATTTCAGAATGTCGACTGTGTAATCCATCATAAATGGCTAGTTTCAATGGAAAAGTTAGCTGGACAAATGAAAGAAAACGATAAGGATGCAGTGAAGCATATCGTCATATTTTAGAACCTTCAAAATTTGAAAACTGATGCAACTGAGATGGAGGACAACTCCACGTATAGAACGTAGGCCTATTGTCCGAAGGAACTTACATTAAATGAGGAGATAGCTGAATGTCACAAAAAGTGTTACAGAAATTGCTTGGCATCGCTTATTCAATGGCTACCGAAACACCTGTAGTTTGCGGAGGATGAACGAGAAAGCACTCGTTTGATAAATCAGCTAGTAGGCTAGGCCTAGTAGACAAATAACTTTCAGAAATAATCTGTACTGCAAAAACGAATGTTTGTGGGTATTTAAACTATCTAGCGGGTGTTTTAACAGCTGCAAGAAATAGAAGCTTCATGGTCTTTATGTTCTGGTTCGTATTATTATTTTCATAAAACTTCAAGTTGCCCTATAACTTTACTCTCCAAACTTCACTGCACTGTAGCCAATTAACTGAAAGTATGATAGTAGGCTATTTATTTTCTGCAGGCTACAATAAACACTTTTATTTTTTCAACTTTTGCAATATTACGCACTTGGCTACTGAACGCAAATCAGCAGGAGAGAGAATGCACGTAGCCTACAGTACGCAGCGTGTAGTGCAATGTGTGCTATTTGGTTACCAACTAACACTGTTAGCCAATTCACTAACTCAAGACTTCAGTGCCATCATATACAACATTTTACATAACAAATACAGAAAGGATGGAGGCAGCAAAAGTAGAGGAGTCATTTCAGATGGGGCAAGAACAAGGTGAATTTGTATGCTTGTCAAAACGTAGTCCTACCCTGCATTAGAGGAGCTGATCATCATACCAAGCACACTCGCTGTTTATAGTCATACATCACGGTAAACTAAAACTAAGATAAAGGTAAATGTTACAAAGGTGGCAAAATGAATATAGGCTATTATTAGCCATGACATTACTAGGCTACACAAATTGCACCGTGTGTGTATGTGTGTGTATCTGTGCATGTGAATGTGTAGTACATCTCTCTCACTCCTCTATTATGTGCCTTTATTAAGTTGGTTATCTTCTCCTGTTCTGTCTTCAGCTTCTGCCACATCCTTTGTTGATCTCTTTCTTTCTCTCATTTCTTCGTCTGTCCTCTGGGCCTTCTACTCCTGCTCTCTCCAACTCCTGTTTTCTCTCTCTGTCTGTCTCCTACTCCTGCTCTCTCTCTCTCTGTCTCCGACTCCTGCTCTCTCTGTCTCCTACTCCTGCTCTCTCTCTCTCTGTCTCCGACTCCTGCTCTCTCTGTCTCCTACTCCTGCTCTCTCTGTCTCCTACTCCTGCTCTCTCTCTCTCTGTCTCCGACTCCTGCTCTCTCTGTCTCCTACTCCTGCTCTCTCTGTCTTCTACTCCTGCTCTCTCTCTCTCTGTCTCCTACTCCTGCTCTCTCTCTGTCTCTCTCTCTGTCTTCTACTCCTGCTCTCTCTGTCTTCTACTCCTGCTCTCTCTCTGTCTCTCTCTCTGTCTCCTACTCCTGCTCTCTCTGGGCCAGATGTACTAACGCTTTTGCGCCCACTTCAGGCGTATTTGTTTCGCAGTGTGCGTGTTAAATCATTGCGAGGTATGTAAAAACAGGCCACAATGATGTAAAAGCGCAAACTGCCTGTCGCGGGAGCTGAAAGTGGCAGATTGCGTTTGTCATGTCATGCATATGCATTCATGGGAGGATCCAGGGGAAAGTGGAAGTTTAGCGTAAAAAGATGGGAGGGGAAGAGTAAAGTATGTACAAAGACTGCTCCTGAAACGCACGTTTATTCTGCGCCTAAATACTTCCGCCTTGTAAAAGCAGGTGTTAATCCAAATTGCAGTTCAATGTGTCAATAAGAGAACCTTTCAAAGACAACAGAATCGCTATTTAGAGCACCAGTTTTTGTGGTGAAAGTATTTGTACTACCAAAAGCAACCTCAACTTTCGTTGGCCTTTCGAATGTCTTTCACTTTCACATCATTCACTTAAACTTTCCTACTTGCTAGATTTGACCAATCTTCCATAGCCTACGTGCACAAGTAGTTTGAGTAGAACTACTGATCTTCATTATCTCCCTGCTTGTTTACATCTTATCATGTATGGTATTGTTTCATGATCGCTAAACATTTGATTCTTTTTAAAGTTGTCATCAGTTAACTTCATTCAACTGCGCTTGTATGTAGGCCCTGCCATTCAGTTGTGGACGTTCGTAAATTGCGTTTATGGGCGGAGAAAGGTGCAGTTTACACTAAGGATTGAACGATTGATAAATACGACGGAAACTTGGGTCTGACAGCGTTCGCAATCTGCAGTGTGTTCATGACGCTGATAACGCTACGTTCATACGTACGTACATCGGGCCCTCTGTCTCCTACTCCTGCTTTCTCTCTCTCTGCCTGTTGCTCCTGTCACGCCATCTTACCTCCTGCACATTCATGTTCTCTGTGAGCTCAGTCACCATCACTACAGTGGAGAAGTGATTAATATTTCCTGTATCTGTTTATTTGTGTTTGCATATGTGGCGTGTGTATCCACCTCCCCCTTTCTCTCTGCTTGCTTGCGTGTGAGTGTGTGTGTGTGTGTGTGTGTGTGTGTGTGTGTGTGTGTGTGTGTGTCTTAAAGTGCTCTTC